>NC_047074.1:6478718-6765177 GCF_902459465.1 Asterias rubens | reverse complement strand
GTGTTTTGGGTGTGTGACGCTGTTTGACCGGTATATTTGGTATGTTGACGGTGTTTTGGGTGTGTGACGCTGTTTGACGGTATTTTGTGTGTTGACGGTGTTTTATGGTTTGTGTGACGGTGTTTTATGGTGCGTTGACGGTGTTTGACGGTATATTTTTTGCGTTGTATTTTTGTGTTGACGGTGTTTTATGGTGTGTTGACGGTGTTTTATGGTGTGTTGACGGTGTTTGACGGTATATTTGGTATGTTGACGGTGTATTGGGTGTGTTGACGGTGTTTTGACGCTGTTTGACGGTATTTTAAGTTGACGGTGTTTTGGGTGTGTTGACGCTGTTTGACGGTGTATCGGTGTGTTGACGGTGTTTTATTGTGTGTTGACGGTGTTTGACGGTATATCGGTGTGTTGACGGTGTTTGACGGTGTATTAGGTGTGTTGACGGTGTTTGGTATGTTGACGGTGTTTTGGGTGTGTTGACGGTGTTTTAAGGTGCGTTGACGGTGTGTTGACGGTGTATTGGGTATGTTGACGGTGTATTGGGTATGTGACGGTGTTTTGGGTGTGTTGACGGTGTTTTTGGTGTGACGGTGTTTTGGGTGTGTTGACGGTGTGTTATGGTGCGTTGACGGTGTATTGGGTATGTTGACGGTGTATTGGGTATGTTGACGGTGTATTGGGTGTGTTGACGGTGTTTGACGGTGTATTAGGTGTGTTGACGGTGTTTGACGGTATATTAGGTGTGTTGACGGTGTTTGACGGTGTTTGACAGTGTATTGGGTGCGTTGACGGTGTATTGGGTATGTTGACGGTGTATTGTGTATGTTGACGGTGTTTTATGGTGTGTTGACGTTGTTTGACGGTGTTTGACGGTGTATTGGGTGTGTTGACGGTGTTTTGGTTGTGTTGACGGTGTGTTGACTGTGTTTGACGGTGTATTGGGTGTGTTGACGGCGTTATGACGCTGTTTGACGGTATATTTGGTGAGTTGACGTGTTTTGGGTGTTGGACGCTGTTTGACGGTATATTTGGTAAGTTGACGGTGTTTTGGGTGTGTTGACGCTTGTTGACGGTATATTGGGTGTGTTGACGGTGTTTTATGGTGTGTTGACGGTGTATTGGGTATGTTGTGGTGTATTGGGTATGTTGACGGTGTTTTGGGTGTGTTGACGGTGTTTTATGGTGTGTTGACGCTGTTTGACGGTATATTGGGTGTGTTGACGGTGTTTTATGGTGTCAAAACACCATCAAACAGCGTCAACACACACAATACACCGTCAAACAGCGTCAGCACACCCAAACAGCGTCAAATACCGTCAACACACTTAAACCACCGTCAACACACCCATCAAACACCCAATATACCGTCAACACACCCAAAACACCGCCATCATACTCAAAACACCGTCAACTCACCCAATATACCGTCAAACAGCATCAACACACCCAACACACCGTCAAACAGCGTCAATACACCATAAAACAGCGTCAACACACCAAATACACCGTCAAACACCGTCGATACACCCACAACACCGTCAAACACCGTCAACACACCCAAACACCGCCAACACACCCAAAACACCGTCAAACACCGTCAACACACCTAAAACACCGTCAAATATCGTCAACACCCCTAAACCACCGTCAACACACCCAAAACGCCGTCAAACGCCGTCAACACACCCAAAACACCGTCAACACACCCAATACAACGTCAAACAGCGTCAACACATCCAACACACCGTCAATCAGCGTGAACACACAAAAGACACCGTCAAACACCATCAAACAGTGTAAACACACCCAAAAAAGCGTCACCACACCATAAAACAGCGTCAACACCGTCAAAAAGCATCAACACACCGTTAAACACCGTCACCACACCATACACACCGTCAAACACCATCAAACAGTTCCAACACACCGTCAAACACCGTCAAACATACCCAACACACCATTAAACACCGTCAACACAGCCACACCGTGAAATATCACCTTGCCAAATTTCGAAAACTACGGTGGCGTACAATTAGCTTCCCTTGGTCGACCCCGGTGTACTCCTCCAAGTTGCCAGCCCCAAGTGACCTGCTTTGGGATAGGGGCACTTTGGGGCTGGCTCAAAAATTGGTTTGATAAATAGTAAAAGCTGTCTTAGGATATGTTTTATCTGTCATACGCACCCATTGTTTTCGAAATTTGGCAAGGTGATTAGGAGAGCGTAGTTGTAGTCATGGTGTGCAAGTAGTTTTCAGAAACCTAGCATGAAGTAAACGTTTTAAGTTAATTATTCACTTAATGCAAATTTTGGGAATAGTTCTTTTAAAACGTTTATGTAACGTCCAGGTTCACTCTTTACCACCATGACTTCAAATACGTACCCAAAATACCACCTTGCCAAAATTCGCCCTCAGCCTAATCTTTTTCTAAACATACAATGCTGAGGCTGGAAATATATCGAAAAAAGGTACATCCAGCCCCGGGGGCCACAAAGGTAGAAGTGGCTCCATTCCCCACAGAAGCTAATACAGGATAATTGGTGCACATAATTCCCATAGAGAGACTTGTTGGGATCGCATACTTGTCATTTTCGGTATTAGGAATGCAGGAAAGCCGCCTCAAACCTGTGAATATCGGATGCACGGACATGCCAGGATGACTCAAGTACAAACTGCGTCTCTCTAGCATTTTTAGTTCCAGAATTATTTAAGAGTTCGGCTGAAGTTTTAATAAGTCCGGGCTTGTTTTAAACTAATACATATATTTTGTTGTCCATTCATCACACGCGCCGTGAGTTTGGGGCCCATGTATTGCATTAAAGGAACACGTTGCCTTGGATCGGTCGAGTTGAAAAACGTTTGCATTTATTTGTTATAAAATGCATATGATTAACATACTATTTTAAAAGTAGAATACAATGATTCACACAAGCATCACTCGAAATTGCGTGGTTTTCCTTTTACCTCGTCGACAAACACGGTCGGCCATTTATGGGGGTCAGATTTTTGACTCCCATAAATGGCCGACCGTGTTAGATCCAAGGCAACGTGTTCCTTTAAATGCCCAAATTGTTGGGGTGTCGGGTCTACTCCATGGCCGCTGGCCTCGCCTTGAAATACGAATTTTATACGAGTGGAAAGCCCTTGAAAATGTCCATCCAATGGTGCCAAACTTGTTTAGATTGAGTAATGATATGGGGTCGATTTGACCCGTTGTAACTTTTGATTTCCTCACCGACAGCTCTATGCACAAAATTCCCTAAGGGAGGCTTGTTGAGATCGTCTTGAAGCACACCCGCCTACTTGTCATTTGCGCCTTCAAAAAGAATGGAAGTCGCCATAAACTTTGTAATTATGATGCAGGGATATTCCAGGATGACTCAGGTGCAAACTGCGTTTCTCTAGCAATTTTAATTCCAGATTTATTAAAGAGTTTGGTCGAAAAAAAATTCTCCGAGGCCATTTTTTCCCAGTGAATATTTGTCTTTATTATTCGTCACAGTGCCCTGTGTTTGATGGACCATTATACACACAGTGCATGCGCCAATTTTGGAGGGGGTAGTAGCTTCACTCCCTGGCCGCTGGCACCACTTTGAAAACTCGTTATACATTATACGTTTTAAACGAGAGAAAAAAAAACATTGAAAATTGCCATCCGATGGTGCCAAACTTGTTAAGATTGAGCATTAAAACGGGGTCGAATTTACCAGTCGTAATTGTTGATGTTCTGTCCGACAGTTATGTGCACAAAAATCCCAATTGAGAGGACTTCAATAGTTACCAATAGTGTCCAGAGTGTTGAATACAAGGGGCAACAAATTCGATTTGAACTAATTTAAACTGAATTTAGTTTATTTCAAGGCACTTGGCACTATTGGACTTACTCAAAATAAATGTATGCTTATAAGCATACACACAACTTACTTAGTAACGAGCATGTATATAGCTGCTGGTAGTATAAAACATTGTGAAAATCGGCTCCCTCTGAAGTATCGCAGTTTTTTAAGAAAGAAGTAATTTCTCAGTATAATATTTGAATTGATTTCGAGACCTTACGCGTGAGGTTATCTTTGTTGGCCGATTTATTTAGTGGTAGGGGTAATATTATTTAGTGAGAAGACTGGTCTTTGACCTTACCAATATTATTGTCCATTGCCTTTATTAGTGTGTACAACAAGGTCCGATTCTAACTAGTACAATTAAACTGTTGCCACAAAAAACTTACAGAACAATGACGCAGGAATTTAAAACAACTATAATAAAAAAAAAAACAGTACTTAAAATTATTGAAACTTTGTTAAAAATCAGAAAAGGTGTAAATAAGTCAGTGCAGGTAAACCAATGTACTCTGATGAATGGAACATGGCCAAGATGGTGACAGCGTGAGAAAGGTTTAAATATGTCACTCTCTGGTGTTATTCACGAGCCTCGAAGTGTGACGTGATGTTCGGGCTACGGGCATGTAGTCTCCTTGATCAAACCAAGGGGTGCATATTATTAACAGCCCATCTATTCCTTTGTGTACCAAAAGCTGGGTAGCAGGGGCAAGGAGATCATGAATATGCAGGGTAGGAAACCGAGCGGTGTGCATTCACCTGTTGATAATGATGCTCATTACAGCGCCGGGCGATTCGGCCAGTTTCGGCCTAGCTCTCGGGCGGTTAAATAGATACGTGCTCCCTAATTAGACGTGTGGTTTCAGCAGACTGCAAACATCCCAACAGCTCAAAACGAAGTACGACTTGTGAAACCCACGCAACCGGCAGCAGCCGAATGATGCTAGCTATGACCGGTTGCGGGAAGGAGGTGGTCACCTCCGTGGTGCCGTCGGTGTTGCCGTTAAAAACCTATACGGAGAAAGAGAGCCAATACTTAACAAGTGTTGTGCACTAATAGTTATAGACTTGGTTCGAAGTTTTAAGTCACACCTTGTTTTTTAATTTTATTTTTGGAATGTTAAGTATAAGAGCTTGCATATATATAGCCCGGTTGGTGGCGGGAATTGTGCAGCATCAACAAGCAATACAACTGAGTTTTAAAAGTAATCATTCCTCCAACATTAAGGAGGTTGAAACAAGTGACTGATGTGACAGCAATAACAAGAACATACATAATATGGTAAACTTCCCATAGCTGATGGCGCAATTATGCCCAGAGATCAAGTGCGACCTTGCTGTCATGAGATTTTACACGGTCTATTGGACCGTAGCCCCTTTTTGTTTCGAAATATTCTTGCAGGCACGAGCCTCTGCTCACAATTGATCCGTCCATGATGTATTGTGGCCTTGTCACAAGATTTGGAGGCAACTCTATGCAGCCAACTGCAGCAACAGGGCCACTTTTGTAGCACATGAAAAAAATTTCACTTTTGATCCCAAAGAACAATGTGAACATTCACATGTAAATGGTCATTCTCTCCTTGGAGATTGCTTGGTTGCCTGTTGCCCCGTAACTGAGGCAATTTACAGGCAACCAGCTCCAGGCATCCCTAAGGAAAAAGGGCACTCATAATTGAATGTCCACATACTATTATTTGGGATAATAACACATTGTTTGAAAAGTTACTCATTTGCTTCTGAAGTATTCCGGTAGGGTATAACATTACACTGCAATTTGAAGCCTCCAAGTTGCCTGTAAACGTTTCCCGGTGTGACAAGGCCCTTACGATTATTACAAAGTATAGACAACCATTTTGAGATAATATGGTGAACACATTCATATGAAACTCATGGATTTGGGTAAATTGTGTCTGAATGTACCCAAACCAAACATTGCATTCATTTTACTAGTGTCCGTCATGCATTAAAAAGTCTGACGGGAGAGTAGCATGAACTTGACCCGTAGCACATCAACATCATCCTACCTTGGGTGTGCCATCCTGGCTCGTAACATCAACAAGGTTCACCTTTGCCATTGATGCGTACTTGACTTGGAATAGGGTCACCCAGCACAAATGGCTGGTCTCGTCAACATTGCGACCCTGTGTAATGACTCCCGTTACGATTGCGTCCACCCCAAGTTCCACTTGTATCCAGGAGCCGACGGCGGTGGAGGCAGCCTTCCATCCACCAATCAGAGGATATGCACCCGGATAGTTTAACCGAGCCGAAGAGGGCGTGCTATAGCGAGCTCCAGTGCTGTCGGTGGACGACGCGGAGAAATTTTCATCCGGGATGTTCAGAGGAGTGCCGTGTTCAATGCCCAGACGGTCGGCCGCATCACACCGAGGACCGACTGGTAAATAATACAAATTGCAAGGGAATCATGATACACAAATCCAAGTGTCGGATGGCCTTTTGTCAATGCCTTCGTGGCTTGGGGAGCCGCCGCGATCCCAGGCAACTGGAAGGGGAGACCACTTGTTATATATACCCCTTTTGAAATTAATAATACTGTCTTGTTTTCTCCTTTTCAAAACCACGGCTCAGTGACTTCGGCTTCATCAGTGTGTTGTTTTGGAAGACGTGCGTTCTCGGCACGAGTCATTACATTTTGACAAATGGATCTTAAGCCGTAGCCAATGCAAAAAACAATATCGAAGAGGGCCACTTATAATAATCAAAGGATGCTTACCTGGGCAATCGAAGAATGTCTGAATCTCGTCGGGGTCCTCGCTTAAGAAGAGCCCGTCCAAATAATGGCCAATGGCCGGGTCATTGTCGGGCATGACTCCACCTGGTCTAACGGCACTACAGACGCATGGATCCTCGTAGGGTAAGACCCATTCGGATGATCCGTACACAGTCTCAATGAAGCAGATTTGCTCCGATGCGACCATTTTGATACCTGGTTAAAAACAAAGGAAATGGCATTAAACATTCCGAAAGCTATGTGGCCAAAATTACTTGACTTCATCACCACAATCACCTCGGCTACACTTGACCAAGTCCTTAGGTTGGCGGTGGATACATTTCATAAAAATATGTCGAATAATTGCATAATGGCAAAACCTTTTTTGAATAGCTTTAGAGCTGAAAAAAATATAATAAACATTTTGTTTTTTAATAAAGAAACGCGAGTACACTACTTTACTTTGATAGAAGAAACTTAGTTTTCATTGTAGGCCCTTAGATTAAAGTCACCTGGAAATATAATTTTTTTTCTTTCAAACATAAGAGTATATGCTTACGAACAATAAAACAATTTTTTTAGTAATTGTTTGTCACGATTTATATGTTTAAAAAATATATAAAGTTGTTTGGGGGCTGACTCCGCCTACCCCTTTTGTGACGTCAATCGAGGCAGACTTTGCCTGCAATGCGTATAGTAAACACACGTGCAAAGTACATGTACGTCCAAGTCGTGAGTTGGTACGTTTCAAAAAGTGTTTTTCTGCATTCAGCAGCAATACACCTGGTCGGCATTGCCGGAAAAAAAAAAAAAATCTTTTTTTGAAACGTACAAACTCACGACTTGGTCCGTACATGTACTTTGCAATTGTGTTTACTCTACGCATTACAGGCAAAGTCTGCCTCGATTGACGTCACGAACAGCGCCCTCTCGGGTCGGGGTATAATCTTAAATTTGTTAATAACATAAGAACTGATTTTTTTTAAACCTTAGTTAACTGTTTATTCACATTCCACTCATCAAAACACATATATTAGTGACAAAACCTTTATTTTGAAAAAATCCCACTTCCAGGTGACTTTAAATTGTACTCCAGATTAAATTCTTTCATGCAACTTAAATATAACTTTAAAGACCCAAGTTTGCTTTCACGTAATACTTGATAATAGTGCGATATACAACGATCAGACCCAAGTTAATTACAAGGAGTCCTTCCGACACACTGTTTTTCTTCTAATGGAGGTTGTGAGGAGCAAGTTTTTGTTTTATATCGTTCAGCTGCAAAAGCCAAAAGTAAAGGTACAAATGACAAAATTAACTGACCAATAGCGGACACCGTAGCTGAACACTTGGACACGAACACGTGGTCATAACAGAAAATGGCGGCCCGCATGAACAGCTCGGAGTGATAACCGGAGGTCTACTAAAAGTTTGGAATGTTTGGAAAGTTTGGTTTGCCGTTTTGAACTGTAAAAACTTGACCTATTCCGTATCGGGTCTGGAGGAAGAGGTCGGAAAGCGTATTGATGTATTTAACCAGAAAAAAAACGCACTCGAAGTAGATGGAATTTGGGTGTTTTTGACATCACTACAGTGTGACGTACCAGTACGTTTTTTTGCAGCATGGAGCCCGCCAATCATGCAACGGAGGGGTACAACCTGGGCTTGGAGCCCGCATGCTGCTGCCCGCAAACAGTGAAGGTATGAATTCTTATCTCATTACCAACAACCAGCAAAAACAAAATACTGCGGGAAAGGAGTATTTTGGAACCGACTGGTACTTTGTTTATGTGTGTAAACAATAATTGATTCTTATTTATTTATAAATATTTTTATATTTATTTTCTGGTAGTCCAAACTTGGTGTGGGTTTTAGCTGTCTGCTCATTTAATTCCAGAGTAGAATTTGTTTTTATTCCATTATGAAAACTATGTGCTGAAATTTCACAAAGGCATTTTTACAAATATCAGCAATACGAAGAAATACACCTAAACAATACAATCAGAAAATACCTCTTGGTGACTCGGACTGAAACTACCAGAACTTTACCGCGGTAATTTCGTATAATTATTATTTTGTGTGTTCAGTGTTCGTGTTACTCCCGCATGTTAAAATTATTAATGCTATAATTTTGTTAAAAAGCAGTCATCATTTGCCACGAGGTAAAAGAGCATTATGTTATTAAATTTTAAGAGCATAGTTCATGAAAGGGAAACGGACCTTGGACAATGGCAAATTGTTTAGGGATGAACTGATGCTTTGTCAAACGAATATACTTGTAAGTTCTATTATCAGACATGCCCGATCGACATGGACTATATAAAGTAAACATTTGTATGACCCATGGACTCTGAATATCCAGAATCAAAGGAAACCACGCTTACGGGAATAGCCTTACACACAAAAATAATGCAATTTTAAATTGCTAAAACAAAAACTAATCACACAAAAAAAAATTGTGTAATTTTTGTTTTTCAATGATTTGTCTATATTCACTTCTGTAAGCTTTTCAGAAAAAGAAAAAAAAAATTTGAAATCAAGATTACAAAATGAGTTAACCACATTTCCTGGCGGTCTACTGGCTGCCGTAGGCCTACACCATGGCAATAATAAGGTTAGTATCAATGGTGATAATGCCTGGAAAACTATTAACATATTATAAAGTGCAACATACAGTAAATCACATCAACAAATTTAAATTATATGCAGTCCATGTGAATTTAAAAAAGAGGTATTCAAAAAGTCCAGTCACATAAAACCACAACAACAACAACACGTCGTTCCCCCCCCCCCCAATGTGTGTCGTGTAGTTTCAACACTTGAATAGAGCTTTTATGACAAGGCCGGCCCTTTTATCTGATCAGCACTATCAATTAATTATTATTATTAAATAATTAGTAGGATTAGTGAGCAAGATGATATTCAGCAAAATACAATTAATAACAAATTTATAACATGCATGATTAAACGCCAAGGACAAGAGTAGTGTGTTGGGTCTTAATTAGACAATCTATTGTTATATTATTCTATATTCATAAATCAATAGGATTAAAGGCTAAATTAGCATAACAAAGGATGGCATGAGTCTTAATGAGACAGTCTATTGTTATATTATTCATAAGGCATGAATGTGCATAATGAATAATGATAAGGGAGGTCATATGACTATGTATGAGGTCAAATGATGGGCCAATGAGAGGGGAGGGCTTAATGAGACAGAAATATGCACGAGACTGTTGTGAGTTTGATTTGAAATGGGCCAATGAGAGGAAAGGGCTTAATGAGACAGAAATATGCAGAAAAAAAATTAAAAATAAAATATAATTTTATATATATATATATAAATTATACAAAAAAAATATATATGTATATATAAAAATTATATAAAAGTTATAAAAAAAATATATATATATATATGTATATACAAAAATAAAAAATAAAAAAATTTACAAAAAACATTTATAAAAAACATTAAAAAAAACAGACAGTGATTAATCTCTCTTTTGAAAATGTGGTGGCTCTTAAGAGCCGGTTTTGCATGCGCCTTCTCGGTGTGCTTTGCGCCTTGCAGCTGCTCGTCTTGAGGCGGGGTCTCGAGGTTGGGGTCTTGCATGTGCTGCCAAGGCACGTACGTACTTTAACCAACCTGATTTAGAGCCTGGCGAAGGGTTGAGGGGCTGCGAACTGCCTCCTTTTTCGAAACCCTTTGGCAAACTCTCCAGGTAGTTGAAGTAAGCAGGTTGGAAACAAGGCTGCCTGGCCATTGCCGACTCGATGTTTATGTAGTCGCCGTCTTCTTCGTACTCCTGGTCTTGATGGCCAATGAGATCCTATGTAGTTCATTGCAGCGTTGACGTTGGGCTTATAGCAACGCTACATGGTTGGTTTTTGTCGGCGATACTAAAATTAAAACTGTTGTATGCAAATACCATCCAGCTCGTGCAGTTACCGTCAGCATCCATCGTTGCAAATGAATCTTAGACCCCGGGTACCCCCTCCTAAGTAACAAGTCCTAACAATATGGAAATGGACTAATGAGAGAAGAGGGGCCTAATGAGACAGAAATATGCACTAGAGGTTGGAAGCGAGATCAATAACCACTATGAAAAAATAAGATTATAACCTTGAACAAACGGTTTGGTGTACCTGAGCATCTTCGGGGGAAAGGTTGTTATTGAAACACCCACTTCACAATCATTTGGAGAGTTTTGCGTAACCATAAGAGAATAATAGGGTTTGGAAAAGGCAGGAAGGAGTGGGGCTAGGGAACTAAAGGTTTAATACACTTACACTTTACCATTACGTATTGTGAGTCTAAAAGTCTTAATAAGACAGAAATATGCACTAGAGGTGGAAGCGAGATCAATAACCACATATTTAAAAAAAGATTATACCCTGAACAAAAGGTTTGGGTGTACCCTGAGTATCTTCGGGGGACAGGTTGTTATTGAAAACATGATTTTATGTTATGTTACTTACACTTTTAGTGTTTATAAACCATTATGCAATTACACGTCGAATATAATGCGAGCTTATTTCTGTATTAGTTTTTATAAAACAATCATTATTGGAATAAAAAAAAACGAACCCCATAATTTGAGATTACCTACATGAACGCGTACAGTAAATTTGATTCTTTATAATCGACTATTCGGATGTTACTTGAAAAGGAAATATTCCATCAGTTATTTACTCAGTAGGACTCCTACGTGTTTTAAATATTCATGCAGTTAAAGTAGTCCTAGTAAATTCATTAAGTTTAACTGAAGTCATATAATAGTATCGAGTGATAGGTAGACAAAATTAAGACAGTTTGGTTATTCTCTTTTTGGAAGATGTTGGGGGCTCTGAAAAGAACCGGTTGTTTTGACGCGTTACACATTCAACGTCTATTTGAAGGTGATGAACATTGTGATAGCCTTGATTCGTGATGCACTTGCTTTATCAGTTTGTAGATGTAGGTCCTTTCTACGTCTTTTCTTGTTGCATCTGGTGGTGCTCCCTTAGCCTTACCGGCCTTCTTCCGTCCGTCTCCACTTGGCTTTTGAATTTTCCGTGGGCGATATGATATTTAAACAGAGTATGAAAGATTAAATTAATCCCCGTTATAGTAAAAAGAATACATGTCATTTTTAGTATATGGAGAGACTATTGTAAACATTCCCATACTCTTTTTTCTTTAAATTTAAGTTAAAAGCGTTACGTTCAATATAGAATTGAATCTTAAGAGTGTCAAACGTCTTGAGCCATTTTACAAACAAACATATATTTTTTTTAATACTATGAGAAAATTGTGCGCTACCATGGCTAACGGAAGTTGTTATCGTTCAGTGTTGCCTCCCATGACTAAATCAATACATGTGTTGCGTGCAAGAGTCAGCAAAATCATGAAAGTTTACCTGCCGCGATTAATACATTTATCTTCCCAGTAACGGACCATCAATGAACAAAGAGTAACTTTTAGTGTTTAAAACCACCATGCAATTGCAAGTCGAATATGAAGTGAGCTTAGTTTCGTATTATTTTAGTGTTATAAAACAAGTTATCATTGGAATGATAACGACCCCCATAACTTGGGGTTACATGTAACGCGTACAGTCTATTTGGATGTTACTTTTAGCAAGTGAGGAAACAAATTTCAGTTCTCAACTTATTGAGACAAAAATTCGGTATACGATACTAAACACGAACGTTTCTTTTAAAGTTATTAAACGAGCTTAACTGTCTACACAGTCCATCTCAAGACTGTTTAGTTACACATCATTACGAGTAGCATTTAAAATAAACTCACCAAATTCAGATGGTGCGCATGAAAAACCAACACGTTACCGTAGCTCCATGTTTATAACGACGGCATCGATCTCGATCTCTAATAATATTAAGTCATTGTTTCTCCCGATACTTCTTACACAAACTGATAATAGAAAAATGTATGCTTCTTTTCGACCGAAAAATCGCATCCGGACATTATTCCATGATTTGTACACGTACACAATCGGTAGAGTTGCCACATGTCTATACCTGCAACATTGGATCTACAACAAATTTTGCCCGCTGGGTCATGTACATGTACCCCTATTGTTGACGAATCGATTAGTGTTCCCCCACTATTTGCTAAAGGATTAAATTTGTCCAGGCTCTTAAACGAAAAGAGTCTATGCTGTGCACAACAAGACAGTAGCTTACAATGTTGAATGGTACCGACTGTTGAATGCTTGTCGATATTATACGAAGACAATCTTTTTATTACATACAGTTATTTTCTGTGGTAAAAAATTAATGACTTCGTCTTCATTACGAATGAAAGACACTGTTTGTTGTTTTTTGCTAACACCAGATACATCACTAACTTGTGTCCGATTTAACTCAGTTGAAACTTAATCATCATCATTCACATGAGTGCTTATTAATTATTGTAAAAAAAAAAAAGTTTGGTTTCAGCGTTTTTTTTTGTATGTGATTGTTTTATCACTTTGTTTAAATTTATATCAGTAGTTAGCTTGACGTGCTTCTGACGTGGACACATAAACAAACGCTACACATTAAACGAAACGTAAGTATAACAAAAACGAACATGTACAAAGACTGCAACATAAAACAAATCAATAAACAATAATGTGATTTAAAATTAAGAATTTTCAAAAGGCATGTACACAATTTTACAGACAAAAATGTTAAAGTATAGGTCTATCGAGAAACTAAAAAAGAAACAAATGAAACAAAATCAGTAATACAACGAAACACTATACTATAGTCAACGACATGATGAGGAATATTCAACTAAACATCACATTATTATGGTACAACGTGTAGGTTCAGTATAAAAAACATCGATGCAGTCCAAAAACAGTTGGTTCAAAGCGCAGACACTTGCAAACCTCTCACAACTAAATACTAAAAGATAAAAGCCGAAAACTGAAAAAAAAAAAAAAAATATCAAAATGTAAACCTCAAAGTAAAAGCTAAAGCAAAAATACTGAACTCAAAACTTAAAAACTATCAAACTAAAAAAAAAATTGAAGCTACAAATACAAATTGATGCAAACAAACCTGGAAAAAAAACTGAACTCAAAACTTAAAAACTATAAAACTAAACAACTAAAAACTAACTACAAACTACAAACTGTACACTATCAACAATAAACTAACATAAAAAAACGCAATGCTGCAAACTACAGAAGAAAAAAACTAAAGGAAAAAACGAAAAAAACACTCAAATCTTAAAAACTAAACCACTTAAAGCTGTAAAAACAAACTACAAACAACAAAAATACGTACTGAAAACTGCAAACTACAAAGATTAATAAATAAAAACTAAAAGAAGAAGTAAAACTAAATTCAAAATTTTAAAACCTAAACACTTAAAATCTTAAAAAAATAAAAACTTGAAACTGCAATCCACAAGCTGCAAACTATAAACCAAAAGAAGAAAAAAAAAAAAAATTAAAAGCCTAAAAACTTAAGCCTACAAACTATTCCAGAAAAACAAAATATTACCAAAAACTGCAAACTACATAAAAACTAAAGGGAAAACGAAAACTAAACCCAAATCTTAAAAAACTTACAACCTGGCAAAACTTGAAAGACAAACTACAAATTAAAAAACTAAAAGAAAAACATATGAACTCGAAACTAAAAAACCAAGCAATTTAAACAGCTAAAAGCTTAAAGACTTCAAACTGCAACCTACAACTAACGTAAAACTTGTTTAAAAGTTTACTATTACAAATTTCAAGCTACAAAATAAAACTTGAAGGATAAACGAATACTAGACCTAACTCGAAACTTGAAAACTTAATAAACCATTAATAATAACATATTATACAAGTAAATGTTATCGTAATACATTAATAATAATAATAATAATAATAATAAAATAAACAATTCCAAATGCCAACTGAAATCTAAAAACTAACGAATTTAAGTACATAATACAAACTAAAAACTTAAAGAAAACAGTACTAAATTCCAAACCTGCAAACTTCAAAGCCCACTAAAAAACAAAACAAAACAAACTAGTACTGCATAATATTTTAGAACATAAGATGACACTTACTTAACTTTATTCTGAAAATTTAATTTCAACTGAACACAATAATCGAATACAAGTTATGTAGACAACTTGTAAATAAACTAACAGCAAAACAAGAACTGAACAATGTATGGACTCATTGAGCAAAATGTACAACACTGTAAAGACCACGGAGTAAACATCCAGATCACAAACTGCAAACGATAAAACAATTACACCCTCATACACCGTACATACATACTTACGAAAAAGTGTGTTTACCGTTTATACCATCTTTTCAGTTAAACAAAAACTCAGTTTTGTTTAAGCATGTACGTTTTCCTCTTCTTTTGTTTTCTTTGGATAATCTGTTTGGTAAAACAAAATCAACACACGTTCAATGTTTTCTATGATTTGCATCGGTTCAAATTCTTAATTTGTTTTTCATCGACTTTGTTAAATCATTAAATGGTGCACTTTTGTTACAGCTCGTCCGGAGTTTTCGAACATATTTTCGGACGATTTGCCCAGCATATAAAGACATAATGATATCAAACCATTATGTACAAAATAAATGAATTCACAGTATTAATAAGAAGTAACTGGAACTAAGTAAACTTTCGAGTACAACCAGAATAGAGCCGATGTGGTCTTGATGTTCTGAACAGTAAACTGTGCTCATCTTCATCGCCCAATTTTCTCCCAAAGATAACGAATGTTAGTATTATTTTTAATGAGAAGCAAGTTCATGAGTGAAAAATTAGTAAAAATCTGAGTGATCAGGTCACGAAGTGTCGATCATGCAGTGACAGACAAGTGTTATTGTAGTGGTATTGTAGTGTTCAAGATACAATGAGCGTCTTGAAAGAGCCACGCAGTGATGATTAGTCTTCCTCATGGTAGTGTGAATGAGGCAAACTGTTATTGTTTGACTCATTTGGGAGGTGCGGACTCATTTGGGAGGTGCGGGAGTGATTGCAAATCACGGAGCGCCGAAAGAATGTCCACGCAGCATAAACGAGACATTGACGACTCGTTTGTAGTTTCACGAGGTGAAAATGATCGAGACAGTCGATTCCACAACGTCTGACAAAACGTCGAGGAAGGGTGGGTTAGTTGAGTTTTATTAGATGCCGTGGTCTTTATTTTCCACGTACTCTCAGTGTAGGTATGATCCGTATGCGATCTTTAGAGGACAAGACGAGACATGTTGTCAGTGACCTGTGACGTCAAGGACAAGTCAGGACGAGATATGTTACGTAAACGTCAGTCACATGCGTGACGTTAGGGCAAGTCCGGACGGGTAGTTACGTAAAGTGTTAAGGAGAGTTATGTAAGAGTTAGAATAGTTCCTGATCGGTTGGTTAAACATAGATGGCTAAAAAGGACTTATAAAAAGTGATCGTTTTCAATCTCTAACACTCATTCCGCAATTTTTTTAGACTACGACGCTAAGACAGAAGGAAACCTCTGCTAAACGGTATCTGTCGCATTTAACCATGGCTGAAGTATTCATACCTAATGTAGACTGTGACGGTGTGTTGACGGGAACACCTAGCTCCCTGACGTCTGTGTTCAGGCCATTTGACTGTGTGAACAGTCAATTGAATTGACACGCAGGCTTCTAAGCTTTGTGATGAAGCTGCAAAAAAAACAAAAGCTGATAAAATTAGAAAACCAATTAAACTCGGCCAATTAAACCTGTCGAGCTACAGACCCTTTGTAAGCACTGGCTTTGAGATTATTGTAATTAAGTTGCCATTGTTAAAATCCCATGACAGCTTTGTTCCTTATAATAAAACTAATTTCACTTGGTATCGTTTTATGGCGCGTTGGTAACCAACCCATTTTACGCTCGGTGCACATGATGATTATTTCCCCCAGTAAATGGCCCATTTGTTTCATTCTTTGCAAACCAACTGAACGCACCAAGCTAAGTCAGCAGTCACAAGACACATATCTGCTGCTGCAGGTTTGGTGCGTTCAGTTGGTTCAGGAACTATTCTAACTCTTACATAACTCTCCTTAACACTTTACGTAACTACCCGTCCGGACTTGCCCTAACGTCACGCATGTGACTGACGTTTACGTAACATATCTCGTCCTGACTTGTCCTTGACGTCACAGGTCACTGACAACATGTCTCGTCTTGTCCTCTAAAGATCGCATACGGATCATACCTACACTGAGAGTACGTGGAAAATAAAGACCACGGCATCTAATAAAACTCAACTAACCCACCCTTCCTCGACGTTTTGTCAGACGTTGTGGAATCGACTGTCTCGATCATTTTCACCTCGTGAAACTACAAACGAGTCGTCAATGTCTCGTTTATGCTGCGTGGACATTCTTTCGGCGCTCCGTGATTTGCAATCACTCCCGCACCTCCCAAATGAGTCCGCACCTCCCAAATGAGTCAAACAATAACAGTTTGCCTCATTCACACTACCATGAGGAAATCTAATCATCACTGCGTGGCTCTTTCAAGACGCTCATTGTATCTTGAACACTACAATACCACTACAATAACACTTGTCTGTCACTGCATGATCGACACTTCGTGACCTGATCACTCAGATTTTTACTAATTTTTCACTCATGAACTTGCTTCTCATTAAAAATAATACTAACATTCGTTATCTTTGGGAGAAAATTGGGCGATGAAGATGAGCACAGTTTACTGTTCAGAACATCAAGACCACATCGGCTCTATTCTGGTTGTACTCGAAAGTTTACTTAGTTCCAGTTACTTCTTATTAATACTGTGAATTCATTTATTTTGTACATAATGGTTTGATATCATTATGTCTTTATATGCTGGGCAAATCGTCCGAAAATATGTTCGAAAACTCCGGACGAGCTGTAACAAAAGTGCACCATTTAATGATTTAACAAAGTCGATGAAAAACAAATTAAGAATTTGAACCGATGCAAATCATAGAAAACATTGAACGTGTGTTGATTTTGTTTTACCAAACAGATTATCCAAAGAAAACAAAAGAAGAGGAAAACGTACATAAACAAAACTGAGTTTTTGTTTAACTGAAAAGATGGTATAAACGGTAAACACACTTTTTCGTAAGTATGTATGTACGGTGTATGAGGGTGTAATTGTTTTATCGTTTGCAGTTTGTGATCTGGATGTTTACTCCGTGGTCTTTACAGTGTTGTACATTTTGCTCAATGAGTCCATACATTGTTCAGTTCTTGTTTTGCTGTTAGTTTATTTACAAGTTGTCTACATAACTTGTATTCGATTATTGTGTTCAGTTGAAATTAAATTTTCAGAATAAAGTTAAGTAAGTGTCATCTTATGTTCTAAAATATTATGCAGTACTAGTTTGTTTTGTTTTGTTTTTTAGTGGGCTTTGAAGTTTGCAGGTTTGGAATTTAGTACTGTTTTCTTTAAGTTTTTAGTTTGTATTATGTACTTAAATTCGTTAGTTTTTAGATTTCAGTTGGCATTTGGAATTGTTTATTTTATTATTATTATTATTATTATTATTATTAATGTATTACGATAACATTTACTTGTATAATATGTTATTATTAATGGTTTATTAAGTTTTTAAGTTTCGAGTTAGGTCTAGTATTCGTTTATCCTTCAAGTTTTATTTTGTAGCTTGAAATTTGTAATAGTAAACTTTTAAACAAAGTTTTACGTTAGTTGTAGGTTGCAGTTTGAAGTCTTTAAGCTTTTAGCTGTTTAAATTGCTTGGTTTTTTAGTTTCGAGTTCATATGTTTTTCTTTTAGTTTTTTAATTTGTAGTTTGTCTTTCAAGTTTTGCCAGGTTGTAAGTTTTTTAAGATTTGGGTTTAGTTTTCGTTTTCCCTTTAGTTTTTATGTAGTTTGCAGTTTTTGGTAATATTTTGTTTTTCTGGAATAGTTTGTAGGCTTAAGTTTTTAGGCTTTTAATTTTTTTTTTTTTTCTTCTTTTGGTTTATAGTTTGCAGCTTGTGGATTGCAGTTTCAAGTTTTTATTTTTTTAAGATTTTAAGTGTTTAGGTTTTAAAATTTTGAATTTAGTTTTACTTCTTCTTTTAGTTTTTATTTATTAATCTTTGTAGTTTGCAGTTTTCAGTACGTATTTTTGTTGTTTGTAGTTTGTTTTTACAGCTTTAAGTGGTTTAGTTTTTAGATTTAAGTGTTTTTTTCCCATTTTTTTCTTTAGTTTTTTTCTTCTGTAGTTTGCAGCATTGCGTTTTTTTATGTTAGTTTATTGTTGATAGTGTACAGTTTGTAGTTTGTAGTTAGTTTTTAGTTGTTTAGTTTTATAGTTTTTAAGTTTTGAGTTCAGTTTTTTTTCCAGGTTTGTTTGCATCAATTTGTATTTGTAGCTTCAATTTTTTTTTTAGTTTGATAGTTTTTAAGTTTTGAGTTCAGTATTTTTGCTTTAGCTTTTACTTTGAGGTTTACATTTTGATAGTCTTTTTTTTGTTTTCAGTTTTCGGCTTTTATCTTTTAGTATTTAGTTGTGAGAGGTTTGCAAGTGTCTGCGCTTTGAACCAACTGTTTTTGGACTGCATCGATGTTTTTTATACTGAACCTACACGTTGTACCATAATAATGTGATGTTTAGTTGAATATTCCTCATCATGTCGTTGACTATAGTATAGTGTTTCGTTGTATTACTGATTTTGTTTCATTTGTTTCTTTTTTAGTTTCTCGATAGACCTATACTTTAACATTTTTGTCTGTAAAATTGTGTACATGCCTTTTGAAAATTCTTAATTTTAAATCACATTATTGTTTATTGATTTGTTTTATGTTGCAGTCTTTGTACATGTTCGTTTTTGTTATACTTACGTTTCGTTTAATGTGTAGCGTTTGTTTATGTGTCCACGTCAGAAGCACGTCAAGCTAACTACTGATATAAATTTAAACAAAGTGATAAAACAATCACATACAAAAAAAACGCTGAAACCAAACTTTTTTTTTTTTACAATAATTAATAAGCACTCATGTGAATGATGATGATTAAGTTTCAACTGAGTTAAATCGGACACAAGTTAGTGATGTATCTGGTGTTAGCAAAAAACAACAAACAGTGTCTTTCATTCGTAATGAAGACGAAGTCATTAAATTTTTACCACAGAAAATAACTGTATGTAATAAAAAGATTGTCTTCGTATAATATCGACAAGCATTCAACAGTCGGTACCATTCAACATTGTAAGCTACTGTCTTGTTGTGCACAGCATAGACTCTTTTCGTTTAAGAGCCTGGACAAATTTAATCCTTTAGCAAATAGTGGGGGAACACTAATCGATTCGTCAACAATAGGGGTACATGTACATGACCCAGCGGGCAAAATTTGTTGTAGATCCAATGTTGCAGGTATAGACATGTGGCAACTCTACCGATTGTGTACGTGTACAAATCATGGAATAATGTCCGGATGCGATTTTTCGGTCGAAAAGAAGCATACATTTTTCTATTATCAGTTTGTGTAAGAAGTATCGGGAGAAACAATGACTTAATATTATTAGAGATCGAGATCGATGCCGTCGTTATAAACATGGAGCTACGGTAACGTGTTGGTTTTTCATGCGCACCATCTGAATTTGGTGAGTTTATTTTAAATGCTACTCGTAATGATGTGTAACTAAACAGTCTTGAGATGGACTGTGTAGACAGTTAAGCTCGTTTAATAACTTTAAAAGAAACGTTCGTGTTTAGTATCGTATACCGAATTTTTGTCTCAATAAGTTGAGAACTGAAATTTGTTTCCTCACTTGCTAAAAGTAACATCCAAATTGACTGTACGCGTTACATGTAACCCCAAGTTATGGGGGTCGTTATCATTCCAATGATAACTTGTTTTATAAACACTAAAATAATACGAAACTAAGCTCACTTCATATTCGACTTGCAATTGCATGGTGGTTTTAAACACTAAAAGTTACTCTTTGTTCAATTGATGGTCCGTTACTGGGGAAGATAAATGTATTAATCGCGGCAGGTAAACTTTCATGATTTTGCTGACTCTTGCAACGCAACACATGTATTGATTTAGTCATGGGAGGCAACACTGAACGATAACAACTTCCGTTAGCCATGGTAGCGCACAATTTTTCTCATAGTATTAAAAAAAATATATGTTTGTTTGTAAAATGGCTCAAGACGTTTGACACTCTTAAGATTCAATTCTATATTGAACGTAACGCTTTTAACTTAAAATTTAAAGAAAAAAGAGTATGGGAATGTTTACAATAGTCTCTCCATATACTAAAAATGACATGTATTCTTTTTACTATAACGGGGATTAATTTAATCTTTCATACTCTGTTTAAATATCATATCGCCCACGGAAAATTCAAAAAGCCAAGTGGAGACGGACGGAAGAAGGCCGGTAAGGCTAAGGGAGCACCACCAGATGGCAACAAGAAAAGACGTAGAAAGGACCTACATCTACAAACTGATAAAGCAAGTGCATCACGAATCAAGGCTATCACAATGTTCATCACCTTCAAATAGACGTTGAATGTGTAACGCGTCAAAACCAACCGGTTCTTTTCAGAGCCCCCAACATCTTCCAAAAAGAGAATAACCAAACTGTCTTAATTTTGTCTACCTATCACTCGATACTATTATATGACTTCAGTTAAACTTAATGAATTTACTAGGACTACTTTAACTGCATGAATATTTTAAAACACGTAGGAGTCCTACTGAGTAAATAACTGATGGAATATTTCCTTTTCAAGTAACATCCGAATATTCGATTATAAAGAATCGAATTTACTGTACGCGTTTCATGTAGGTAATCTCAAATTATGGGGTTCGTTTTTTTTTATTCCAATAATGATTTGTTTTATAAAAACTAAATACAGAAATAAGCTCGCATTATATTCGACGTGTAATTGCATAATGGTTTTAAACACTAAAAGTGTAAGTAACATAACATAAAATCATGTTTTCAATAACAACCTTTCCCCCGAAGATACTCAGGGTACACCCAAACCTTTTGTTCAAGGTTATAATCTTTTTTTAAATATAGTGGTTATTGATCTCGCTTCCAACCTCTAGTGCATATTTCTGTCTTATTAAGACTTTTAGACTCACAATACGTAATGGTAAAGTGTAAGTTGTATTAAACCTTTAGTTCCCTAGCCCCACTCCTTCCTGCCTTTTCCAAACCCTATTATTCTCTTATGGTTACGCAAACTCTCCAAATGATTGTGAAGTGGTGTTTTCAATAACAACCTTTCCCCCGAAGATGCTCAGGGTACACCAAACCTTTTGTTCAAGGTTATAATCTTATTTTTTTTCATAGTGGTTATTGATCTCGCTTCCAACCTCTAGTGCATATTTCTGTCTCATTAAGCCCTCTTCTCTCATTAGTCCATTTCCATATTGTTAGGACTTGTTACTTAGGAGGGGGTACCCGGGGTCTAAGATTCATTTTGCAACGATGGATGCTGACGGTAACTGCACGAGCTGGATGGTATTTGCATACAACAGTTTTAATTTTAGTATCGCCGACAAAACCAACCATGTAGCGTTGCTAGAAGCCCAACGTCAACGCTGCAATTAACTACATAGGATCTCATTGGCCATCAAGACCAGGGAGTACGAAGAAGACGTCGACTACATAACCATCGAGTCGGCAATGGTCCAGGCAGCCTTTGTTTCCAACACTGCTTACTTCAACTACCTGGAGAGTTTGCCAAAGGGTTTCGAAAAAAGGAGGCAGATTCGCAGCGCCCTCAACCCTTCGCCAGGCTCTAAATCAGGTTGGTTAAAGTACGTACGTGCCTTGGCAGCACATGCAAGACCCCAACCTCGAGACCCCGCCTCAAGACGAGCAGCTGCAAGGCGCAAAGCACACCGAGAAGGCGCATGCAAAACCGGCTCTATTAAGAGCCACCACATTTTCAAAAGAGAGATTTAATCACTGTCTGTTTTTTTTAATGTTTTTTATAAATGTTTTTTGTAAATGTTTTTTTATTTTTTATTTTTGTATATACATATATATATATATATTTTTTTTATAACTTTTATATAATTTTTATATATACATATATATTTTTTTTTTTGATAATTTATATATATATATATATATATATATAAAATTATATTTTATTTTTTTAATTTTTTTTCTGCATATTTCTGTCTCATTAAGCCCTTTCCTCTCATTGGCCCATTTCAAATCAAACTCACAACAGTCTCGTGCATATTTCTGTCTCATTAAGCCCTCCCCTCTCATTGGCCCATCATTTGACCTCATACATAGTCATATGACCTCCCTTATCATTATTCATTTATGCACACATTCATGCCTTATGAATAATATAACAATAGACTGTCTCATTAAGACTCATGCCATCCTTTGTTATGCTAATTTAAGCCTTTAATCCTATTGATTTATGAATATATGAATAATATAACAATAGATTTTCTAATTAAGACCCAACACACTACTCTCCCATGTACTTTGGACTCACTGCCTGGACAATTCTATAGGTAATAACGCCCCCCCCCCCCCCCAAAAAAAAAAAAAAAAAAAAAAAAAAAACCTTACCCCGTCCAAAATGAAGAGGCTGCAGTACACCCCGCCGATGGGAAGTGACCCATTCTTATGAATTCTACGGTGGGAACAATAAAAATACACTTTCAAGAAATATTTCTACGATTATGTGAAAACACGTACAATTTCGCGCGTAAGCCCCTACTGGTAGTAAACATTCAAGATCAAATGATTCGTGGTGCTGTGTATGCACTGACACTGAATATGGTTGTAAGAGTTGTGTTGTGTTGTTTTGACTCATAATTCGGGTCAGATAAGTCATGCTGACTCAGTATGGCATTAATATTGGAACTTTCTTCCAGTAAATTGTAACGCGGAACAGAGGGCACAGCGCATTACTCTATCTTGGCAATGTTCGGTCTTTGTTTAATGGAGGAGGAGTAACTAAAGAGGAATTTGTATATCCACATCTAAATGTGTGAACAATTTCAACATTATTGAGAAATGTCACATTTTCAATCCTTTATTGCAGGCAACGGAACATACAACATAGATGAGTATTTTGAGGATATCCACTCGAACACAACGTGGAATTTTCAGCCACAACGCTGGAGATGGAATGTTGCTGTTTCTTTGAGCTTGGCAGTCGTTGGTATCGCCGCAAATGTTGCTCTTTTGCTGGTAATTCAGGAAACCCTAAGCCCGGTTCATACTTCCTGTAAATGCGAATTATGCGAAGCGATTGTTGGCTGCCCTCGCAGCAAATGTTCACTTGCGAATATCGCTGCGAAAGGAGGGTTGTGACGTCCCATTCACGTCAAACTCGCTTCGCATTCGCATTCGCAGGAAGTATGAACTGGGCTTAACTGTTCGGCAAACTATTCTGTGCGAATTTGTGCCGTAAATCACAATCATTCACATTTGCATTCGCAGAAAGTATGAATGCGCTTCAGTAATCTGCCATTGTGCTTCGCCTTCATTATTATTGTCTGACAGTGATCTTATTAAGATTTTGTCTGTGACCCCCGCCTCCCCCCCCCCCCCCCCCTTAGGTTTTTGAACTAATTTCCCGCCTAGCAAAGACTCAATGAAGTACAAGTGCCTCAGAATAACTCTGGAAACCAGTCCGTGTTGACGTATTTAACAAGGGCTGGATGAAGGTTATTGTTCCTGTGCATTTCCCATTGCCCTGTTTTGATCATTTTATGTAGTGTGTGACGTCACAGTGTTGCTTTGATGGCGCGCAAAGGGCGCTTTTCGTAGAAATGGAACTTGACATGTGATTGTTTGCCGAGCGTGACAGTAATAATCAAAATGCGTGTGTTTTTATTGTTTTTGTTTTTGTTTTTTACATTATGAGAACCATTTTATTACTCGGTTAGATGTAATCATAACAAGCCCTACTTTACACAACGATAAAACAAGTTAAATTCGTTCGAACTTTGACATTACCGTATCGGCTACATGTATAATTATAAGGTCAAAATGTAGTTGCATAATAGCCTACTCATCTTGAAATCCAGTGTTGAACCAACAGTTTTAAAAATATTAAGAGGCTGCACTGTAATCCTAATATTTCAAACAAGCCGTGTGGTATAACCCACACTCTCCATGCAACTGTATGGCATTAACGGTGATTGTAAAACGTATAAGCTGGGTTGTATAAATTGTGTTCTTGTATTATTATTCTTTAGGTGATTTTGCTGATCCCTCGTTTGCGTACAACCTCCAACATCTTGGTAGTAAACCTCGCAATCGCAGATATCATGATGTTCGTATTTTCTGTCCCTATGTCAACAATGATGTGGATGTTCGTGAGCTTCCCAGAGGGAACAGCAGGAATAATCATATGTAAGCTCATGGGTGGAGCTTGGGTATTGAGCCAGGTGTTATGTGCAACATCTTTGACTGCAGTAAGCATAGAGCGTTTTTGTACCTTGAAGTGGCGCATCCAAATGAAACGCACCGTTGCCATCTTGGTGACGGTCTGGATGGTTGGTCTTTGCTTTACTGTACCTTTGTGGGTATTTATTACAACAGATGTTTATACTGGTTCAGATGGTGGGTCTTTGTACTTTTGCCGTCTGCTTCCCCCAACCCGATTGGCCATCGCTGCCTTTTCGACTTCATACACAATATTGACGTACGTCTTGCCAGTCTTGATTATCATCATTTGCTACGTAGGAATGGCGCAAGTTTTAGTGTGCAGTAAATCGAGTGGTGAATCTGTGGAGGCCATCCGAGCCCGTCGTCGTCTGGCTGTGGTAGTACTTGTCTTGGCTGTTGCGTTTATTGTTTTCTGGTTTCCCTACCATTTTATAAATATGTTTTTTCTGTATGCTTCTCTGAATACTTTGGTATCATTGCCTATTGAGTTCTACTTACGTCTAATGGAGATAGCCCACGTGCTAATATATGTCAACTCGTGCCTTAATCCATTTGTTGTCTTCCTCATCAGTGGCGTTCATCGTAAACCTTTACTCGATTTCCTGTGCTGTCGTAAACGTTGTGGTAAGCAGACTGCCACACGTAAAGTTGACGGTCGTTACGCACCTGTACCTGACGGCGTATATACTGAGACTGTGTTTAGTACAAACATGGTTGGGGACAGGGAGTGATTTGCATAATATATTCCACGGCCAAAAAGTTGTATGTGCTGTTGGGTTTTTGCTGTCGTGTTTGTTGTCTGTCTGGGAGCTGCTAAAGGAAATCACAGCAGGTTCAGTTTTTGCATTACATGTGTGATGATTAATCTCTGATTGAGACTGTGTAGAGACTGAAATTAAAATATGTCTCTTCATCTAGACAGTCTTGACCGTAAGGCAGTGGCGTAACTGGAGCGGGGTTCACCTCCTCCTTGGACTTTTTATATTAAAACGTACACTTTGATTAAAAACAAGATATTTAACATTTTAAAATAGTATTTTATATAATTATAATGTCAATGTTTTTAACACTATTTTCTTTCATTACAAGCCGAGTGTACTGTAATTATAGAGCATTCTTTACTTGAACAAACCGTGTTACAAATCAGTTCATAGATTTGTTATTCTACAGTTTTTTGCCCTTACACGATGAGTGTACAATTTTCCCGAGTTCTGTGGGGAAAATGCACAGTCATATAACTCGTATAACAATGTTGATGCTCAATAATTTCCGTGTCATTTCCTTGATGTGTCTTGTTGTTTATTACGCGCTCCATATTATATAGATGTTGAGAGCATTGTGTAATTATGGCACTAACTTTCACGCCTTTTACACAAGCCCAGTGAATACACACAACAGGCATGGGGGGGAGGGGGTTTCGTCCACCCATTGCAAAAGGCTTTGGGTTTTTGTATGTGTGGGATTTAGACGAATTTGTCAATATCTTTGTTTGGGTTGCCAGTCAGAAGCCTATAGTCAGGGATCCACACCCGAGTTTAAAATTACTACACTATTATATACATGTACATGTATTGTGTACGGTTGCTTATAAGCAACCGTAGAGGGATATCTATATTAATGCACATACATGTAGAAGGGGACGCGACTTATAAACATTTCAAATAAGCACATAGTACATTTTCGATTGATATTGGGTGAACCGTGGAGTATAGCTCCACGGTAAATCACAATGGCTTTAGTTGCCTCTGCGACCTCTGGATTTACGTGCCAGCGTAAGGTTTACTACTTCCTAAAAACAATATGCTGAAATTTCTTTGGATTGGACTGGGTGTACTTTGGAACATTATCTGCAGCAGGATTGAAACTATAAATGATGATTATACAAATAAATTTTCTAATTTTCTTTGGCGTTAACTGCAGATAATGTTCTAAAGTCCACTCCTGCCAGTCCAATCCAAAGAAATTTTCAGCATATTTTTTTTATAAAGTAGGTTGTTATCCACTTCATTCGATAGTTTTTAAAACACCATTTTGTTTATTCAAATGCAAGAGTTGTTCGTACGTACGCAATTTATTGTATAACTTATGGTTTTCGATTGTGTCTTAATATTAATAACAAAACAATGGTATGGTTTACATTTACTCTCAACAAACTCATTTAAAGGGAAGTTAAACGTTTGGTAATTATTACTGAAAACAAATCAGATATGAACTTAAAAACTGACTTGGTAGCGAGCATTGGAGAGCTCGTAATAGTAAAAAACATTGTGGGAAACGACTCCCTTTGAAGTATAACATAGTTTTTGAGAAAGAGGTAATTTCTCACTAAAACGTTAAAAGACTTCTAGCTAGAAGTCTAATATTTCTATCTGAAAACACACAAATTTGTCCAACAAGGGTGGGGTTTTTTTCAGTTCATCATTTTCACGCAACTTCGATGGCCAATTTCCACAGGCTTATTATTTTATGCTTATGTTGTGATACAGCGAATGGGAAGACTGGTCTTTGACAATTACCACTGGTTTAAGAATGTGTCTAAGAATTTACGCTGTATAGTCACGCCTATAAACCTAAGGCCTGTATTAATTAGTCAAACGGGTTATTTGTATATTAATTTTGGTTTTTACCCATACACCGATGTGTGTTAGCACTGTATACTCAGTACTTTCCCGAGTCCTGTGAAAAAATATCACAGGCATGTTACTCGGGTGGGATTCGAACCCACGACCCTTGCAATTCTAGAGCAGTGTCTTACCAACTAGACTAACGAGGTTGCCCGGTAGCTAGAGGCAGTTCGAATCCTATGTTTTGGCAGCGGGTACCGCAACGATATTTGTATATCACTATGGTTTTCATGTGACACGTGGGTCTATTATTATGTGCTACGCCAAAACCTATCTATGTCCAATATTATTCCTATTATTCCATACTTCTAACGAATTCGATATGAATTTTAACGTCACAAATTCCCAATATGGGTTGAAATGCGGGCAACCCCTGTGAAACAGTCGCTGCTGTGGAATCAAATCGTATCTTATTCGCAGTATTTAGTATGAACAGGGTTATGCATCACATCCCGAACAACAACGTACAGATCATTATAAGCACGTCCTCATCTCAGCGGTCATCGAGGTAGACTTGTGGACAAGTCGTTAAATCGGCCCCACGCTGAGATAGTGGTCTCGCGAGATCACTGCTCTCGCGCGAACTGATGGCTCCCCGATTTCGACGAAATCGGGGAGCCATCAGTCAATAATGTGTTCTATAACACAGCTCGGTCTTAAATGTGAAATAAGACAAAAATCTGGAAAAGAAAGGAAGTTTTGTAGTAGTGTTCACGGTTCAAGTCGAGAGAGGGCGTTTTAACCGGCACTATTTTCTAAGACAAGTGCCCGTTCGCGTATTTTTTTTTCCTAAGACGAACGTGGGCAATTAATATAAAATGTGTGTGTTTTTGCCCGAAAAACACTCTCGTGCATGCACGAGCTTTAGTGATGACCGCAAGGGACCTTGGGCCACTGGTGGTGGTATGTGGAGTGAAAATAGTTGTGGTAAATTAATGGTAACCAAACCTGCCTTTCTTCTTCTATCGCTTCACACAATGGTGTACAGGTGGTGATGAACCATCCATGGTCTATTTTTAAACTGGGCACATCTGGTAATTATTGTCGAAGACCAGTATTTTCACTTGATGTATCCCAACATGCATAAGATAACAAACCTGTGGAAAAAAAACAACATTTTTGTTGTTGCATAATTGTGTGTGCTCCAGATGCATAAGTGCTGTTTGTAATACAGTGTACTATTAAATTTCATCAAAAAAAAATTAGGGTCCACAACCGTTCATTATGACCGTCAGTCTATTTTCATAATTGACATGTTTTATTGGGCAATCAAGACTTGGCAATGAAAGCAAAGCGCGGCGCATTTTATGGACAAAAGGTAGAGTTGTACAAATTAATACGCAATTTTACATGGTACTAAATATACATGTAACATGTGTACGTGTATTATGCTTGTAAGTAAGTGTATGCGTGAGTGTATTTCCACAACTATTATTACGTCGAAGTATGCATGTGCATGGGAAAATGTATAGTTAACTACGCCCATTTATGTAAATTGCCCACGTTCGTCCTAGGAAAAAAAATACGCTGCCCGTTCCGCTGCCCGCTCGGGAACTATGTTCCCGCAAAACACGCGCACGATCACTAGACTGGTATTAGTTCATCCCATCCACGTGACCGTGTTTCAGCCAAGCAGAATACAGAACAAGCAAGGGGTGCGTTATAATATTATATTATAACACAACCACCTCTTGCTTGCTCTGTATTCTGGTTGGCTGAAACACGGTCACGTGGGATGAACTAATATACACATAATTGACTGACAATGAGGTAACTAGGGTACGTCTATTCCCCCGAGGGACTTTGAGTAGCCAGCGAAGAGAGACCTATTTCCCGAGGCCAAAGGCCGGGGGAACCTCTTCTGGTCACTCACAGGCCCGAGGAGAAATAGACATACACGTTACCGAATTATTCCAGTAAAAAAAGTGTGTTTTATAACACAGCTCGGTCTAATCTATACTATTAAAAGCGTAGCCCGCGCCATCTTGGATTAAAAATTAGAAGGTCCAGTGGCATGGCATCCTTGTGGAATCCAACACGGATACGTCGTTACAGACGTCGGGTTGCAAGTCTACAAAACCCTGAACCGAACTCCCTCTTACGAGTTGTCTGATTGGCTGGAGTCACGAGCGATATCTGCTAACATGTGTGGTTGTCTGGTTGTCTGGTTTTGATATAGGCCACCTGTTGGTCGAAGGGGGAAGCCGTAGGCTGCACACAGAGTCACCTCTGTGGTTGTTTGGTTTTGATATGGCCACCTGTTGGTCTAAGGGGGGAGCTGTAGGCTACACACAGAGCCACCTCTTTAGGTTTGAAGAGGGTTGCAACCTTGGACTCCCATTAACGTTCCAGAGTGACTCATTGATGTTTCGCAGAGGGGTAAATGGCATTGTGTATATTATACCATTTTGTACAGGGGGTTTAATTTCGCGTATTAAATTAAAAACATTAGGCTTTAATACATGCATCTGTTACATATGTGTTTATTACAATTAAGTCACTCATGTAGGCCTACCCAACTTTCCAGCATTTTTTAAACGCATCAAACAGCAACCCATTGTTGTGAAACTTAATTTGTTCCATTTAACTCTGCACCTTTAGTCGTACAGTCCATAAAATTATGTCATCCCCCACACACAGAACGTATACACGCAAAAGTTGAAACATTTTCAAAAAGAAAGAAAATACATTACTGATTCTTTTCATATACATTGTACAGGTTTTGCCAGTTAAACCTACAAAAGAGTACATGATATCACCGTTTAAGAATAGTATGCTTTCATAGTTACGAACTTTGTGAAACATCAACGGCTGTTTTGAAGCTGTAAACGAACATTCCATTCAAAGTTCTGAAGCAACATTGTAAGAACGCAGTTTGGTCCGGACTCAGGATGTAGATTTTGCCAAATCCGTTTTGTATTAAGCAATCGGCCGTCGGGTTTTGTTATCGAAAGAGCCCTCATGTGCAGCTGAATCGGGTACTTTTTACGAATTTCTCCATACAAAATTAACCAAACTGGCCTACAAACCCTTAAAACAACAAGGCAAATGTTTTCTGAAAGTGAATTAAGTGAGAGGATGCAGGGGTAGCTGGCATACAAACCCTCAAAATAACTAGGTAAATGGTTTCTGAAAGTGAATTAAGTGAGAGAATGTAGGAGTAGTTATTAAAGACCAATAAAATTACCGTTTCTATTATTTTACTTTGTACAGGGTTCCACACTAGATAATTATGATAACATATAAAATTTGATGTTTTATCAGAGGACTTCGTCACTGTTGACCAGAAAGTTTACATGAGAATTAATTGATATGAGAATAAACTAAAAATAAATGAGGCCGACGCTCTGTTACTCCCAAAAGCGGTGGTAAAAACAGTAGATAAGATGTTGCACAGCATATTCCGAAAACTCGCTTTATTTGGTGCTCAGACAACTTTGTATGCGTCGTTGGATGTACGCTCAATAAATCACGATGAATTTAGATTCTAAAATCGTGTACACGTCATTGGAAACAAAGCAAAAATCATTCAACAGTTATAGCAACCAACCATTAAATATATTTATTTTCAATACAATTTTGCAGAAATTGACTTTGTCGTTAAAGTCCATACCAACTGGCGCGGTTCTTTTTAATCTGCTGTATACCAGAACTTCTTCGAAGCTTCCTTTTCAATCAGATAAACTCCGCGGCTATTAGTGGCTGTGATTATGAGTTTGTTTTAAAAGAGGGTACCACTTTCATACAAGCCTTTTTAATCGGATTTCTCCTCTGCTATTAGCAGCGGTGATAATTGATGAGGGGTGAGACCAGACTTAGACCACTCAAATCCGTGGCTATCGGTGACTATGGATTTGTTGCTAAGGGAACCAAATACCACTGCTGATTCCAAATTCAGCGTGTTATACATTGTCCGATTGGCCCATCTCCATATAAATTAACCAAACTGGACGTACAGTCCCTCAAAATAACAAGGCAACAAAGGTAACAATTTCACAAAGTTCGTAGCTATAATGAAAGCAGTTTTTGGGGCACTCAGGATGTACATTTTGCCAAGTGTAACTGAATTATTATTACCTGTAAGAATACCTCCCTTGCCCCCACATTACCTTTTACAACATTATTTTGTATACCTAGAATCCTCCTCTTCAGCGGGGTGCCGCGCGAAGCGCGGCATCCCGCTAGTGTGAAGTAATAAGAACAGAAATCTGGTAAAGATAGGAAGTTTTGTAGTTGCTGTTCACGGTTCACAGCAAGAGAGGGCGCTGTAACCGGGCACTTTTTTCAAAGACTAGTGCCCGCTCGGGAACTAGTTCCCGCAAAGTGCGCGCGCGATCACTAGACTATTAGTTCATCCCACCAGAATGCAGAAAAAGAGAGAGTTAGTGATCGTGCGCGCGTGTTATGCGGGTACTAATTCCCGAGCGGGTACTAGTCGTATTCACCTGTTGACTGGCAAGCTAACTAGTGTACGTCTATTCCCCCAGGGACTTTGAGTGACCAGAAGAGCGACCTATTTCCCGAGGCCGAAGGCCGCACGTGTTTGGTAGTATGTATACAGTACATGCATGGCGGATAAGGTACTTGCTTGGTAATGTTGGTGTTGGCGTTATTCACGAGCCTCGAAGAATGACGTCAGACGTTCAGGCTACTACAAAACTTCCTTTTCCGATTTCTGTTCTTATTTCACATTAGACCGAGCTGTGTTATAAAACACATATTGACTGGCATAATTCAGTATGTTCGTCTATTCCCCCTCGGGCCTGTGAGTGACCTGAAGAGGGGCCTATAGGTAGCTCGGTGTCCCTCAGGGGAATAGACGTACATTAGTTACCTCATGGCCAGTCAAATGTGTATATTATTCACTCAAAAATAGTGATAGCATAAAAACTAATTTGGTAACGAGCAATGAAAAGCTGTTGAAAGTAAAAATAAAAAAATAAAAAAACAAAAAAAACATTGTTTTGAAACGACTCTTACTGAAGTGTTTAATAGTTTTTTAGAATAAAAGTTCAAATATTAAAAGGCTTCCAGCCTGAAGTTTAAATACTTGTTAGGCATCTGTAAGCACACAAATTAATTTTGTGCATAAAGGGTGTAATTTTCCTTTCACTATTCTCTTGCAAAGTCGATTACCAATATTGAGTCCGGATTTTCATTAGATTTGTTATATTTTAATGCATTATGTCTTGATACCCAGCCCCCAGTTGCTTAATTATCCAAACAGGATCTACGAAGGCAAAAAAAACGAAAACGGAAAGCAGTTTTGACCCTACATTTTTGATACCTTTTTATGCATTGGCAGGCATCCGTGCATTTGCTCTCTGTCGACAGAAAAGTGCCGGGCATTTCAAGACTTTGTTTTTGTTTCGTTCTTGTTCTTACTTGACGAAAAAAAGCTTTTGATAATTTCAAGAACGATATGCCTGTCGTTGTTTTTGTACAAGATTATTTTGTTACTAGATGTCAAATTTGCATTGGGGATAAAGATTTTTTTACCCATACACCGATTTTTTTTACCCATACACCGATGTGTACTTTCCCGAGTCCTGTGAAAAAAATATCACAGGCATATTACTCGGGTGGGATAATTATTTTTATTCTGCCTTCGTGTGTTTTTTAAAAGGTGGTTGTCAAAATGCTCATTAAAAATGGGCCTTCATTTTCAAAAAAAAAGAAAATGAAAATTCAGCTCCTCTACGTCGCTGCGTGACTAGCGGCTTTTGCTACGATCGATGCTCTGATCAAAAGTTTCTTCGACAGGGCAATACAAAAATATTAGAAGGTAACTTGCTTAGTTTTTGCTTTGAGTATCTTTTGATAACTATTAACAATCGTATTTTTAACAATTAAAAGTGTCACAAATAACCCCATTCGTTCATACTTCATAACAACCTGATGGGAAATTGTCCCGTTTTACCACGGCTGATTACCTAAACCTCAGGCGCCCCAGGCGGTTCAACCGGAATTAAACGGGACACATCACAAAAAACACCAAATGAAATGTATATCTCACATGCAGTAACCGACAATGATAACATTTCTGAATAGTAGTGTGCCCACAAAATGGGTCAGACATGCAACTTTCTAATTCAACAAAATGGCGGATCACACTTAAATTTGGTAGTGTTTTTTTATCAGTTTTCTTTGGCACTGTTTTCAAAAGAAAACTTGGAGGACATCAGCTGATCACCTGAAAAGTTGCATGCGTGATGGGTACAACTTAATTGTTGTTATTACAAGTACAGTCATGCCAGTCATTGTTTATTTATTTATTTGTTTTAAATCTTTAGACATACACAATAGTTACAAGTTGGACAGGGGCTGTAACTATTGTGTTTGTCTAAAGATTTAAAATCAAAACTAATACCAATGGACAATACCCAGATAACATTCATACATTGGGCCAACGTTGGTGTTTGGTCGGCACCGTTGGCATTGGTATTGTGTCAGCTTTTGGCGTTGGCCCAATGTTGGCACTACGTCGCCACGATCGGCATTGGCACCATGTTTGTTAATTGGGCCAACGTTGGCTGTAGGTCAGCAGAATCACGTTGGTTTTACCATGGAGGTAGAATTAGACCTACTACCTCCATGGTTTTACACTGGCGATCAATGTTGAGCCAACGTTGGTTTTTAGTAATTAAACAATATTCGGCATTGTGTTGGTATCCGACGTAGAACCAATGTTGGCTCTAGGTCGGCATTACTACATTGGTTTTACGTATTGGCACTTAATGTTGAGTCAACGTTGGTTATAAGTGGGACATCAATATCGGCACTGTGTTGGTTTCTAACGTAGGACCAATGTTGGCTCTAGGTCAGCATTACCACATTGGTTTTACGTTGACACTTAATGTCGAGCCAACGTTGGTTATAAGTGGGACAGCAATGTCGGCATCGTGTTGGTCTTCCACGTAGGACCAATGTTGGCTCTATGTCGGCATTACCACATTGGTTTTACGTTGGCACTAAATGTTGAGCCAACGTTGGTTATTAGTGGGACAGCAATATCAGCCTTCTGTTAGTTTGCAACGTAGGACCGATGTTGGCACTATGTCGGCATTACCACATTGTTTTTTTTTTTGGCGATCAATGTTGAGCCAACGTTGGTTAATAGAGGGACAGCAATATCGGCATTGTGTTGGTTTCCAACGCAGGACCAATGTTGGCTCTACGTCGGCATTACCACATTGGTTTTACGTTGGCACTCAATGTTGCGCCAACGTTGGTTTTAAGTGGGACATCAATATCGGACCAATGTTGGTTTTAAGTGGGACATCAATATCGGCCCAATGTTAGCTCTAGGTTAGTCTTGAAGTCAAGACGGTATTGTTAAGCGCGGTGTGTAGTTACAGCGCGGTGTAGCTGCGGGGACGATACACACACCCTCGATCCCAGTATGTGTGTGTGAGTTATATAGTTATATATAAGAACTAGAGGGCGCACGAGTGATCATAAACGCCACGGGACCGCAATATGACAAGCGCGTCATTCTGCACGCGCGTTGAATATGAAATACACGTTTGAGTTTTTTTTATTGAACGCTCACGCGATGCTGTTTGTTCAACTTAGAAAATGGCCGCAAAAACACACGCTGTGAGATGCCAGTTTTGTCAACTTAGAAAATGGCCGCCTGCTCGCATACCGGGGCGCGTATTAGGCCAGTGCGCTCTCTAGTTCTTATATTATAACTCTATGGTGTGAGTCAGTCGCAATTACCTGCCTCGCGCTACCTACGACTGTTGCATGTGTAACATCGCACTGTGACTGTTGCATGAAAGGCAGACAAATAGGCAGCGCCTAACGACTTGTCATCAAGTCTAGCTCTAGGTCGGCATTACCACATTGATTCAACGTCGGCACTCACTGTCGAGCCAACATAGGTTATTAGTGGGAAAGCAATAACGGCTTGTGTTGGTGACGTAGGACCAATGTTGGCTCTGGATTGATAACATCACATTGTGTAACGTTTGCGATCAGTGTTGAGAATGTTGGTAGCATTAAAAGCTTATTCATTGGACCAACGATGGTTTTTAGTCTATTACATTGGCCTTGGCAGCAACGATAGCAATTGACCAACAATGTTGAGGTCGGCATTATGACAGTTTATAGCATATTTTTATATAATTTGTTTAATGAAATTATAGCTAATTTATTTTAAAATGTCATCGCAGCATACCGCTGAATTGCAACATAATTCATAATTAATTAACTAGACATTAGGTGTTTGTGCACAAACACAAAGCTGTTCCGTGGTCTTTTGCTTCAATCGAGTGCTTCAAAGATTATAGTTGGTCTGATTTCAAGAAATAACAGTTTTGGTCTTAGCCCAAAGAGTCTATAACCGGTTGACCCGGAAGTTAAGGTCAACATGGGTCAAGATTACCCCAGGCTAATCTCCAATGCCCAAGGAGTCTCCCAGCAAACGTATTGGCTCGATACTGGCATTTACATTTGAAACATTGGCAATTAATCGACCCAGTACAGTTGCCATAACTCACCATGTACAGGCCCAATAACGCTCGCGCCGATGCTGGCACTTCTTAGATAGCAAGGACGTGTTGGGCCAACACATGGTATTAGGGTTGGCCCAATGTTGGTTGATCAAGTTGGCCCAGCTTGGATCTGCTCATCGGGTTAACATTGGCCCACGATGTTGGTAAAATGTTGGGCCATTGTCGAGTCCCTACCTCGGGCCAACCTGAATTCTGCAATTGGCCTAACGGTACCTTTGCGTTTGGGCCAACATCGGTTTATGTTGGCCCAGTGTTCGATATTCGTTGGGCCACAGTAGTAGCCCCTAGCATGTTGGTTATGTTGGCGGGAGGTTGGGCCAACCTTAAAGTTGTCGATGGACCAACGTTAGCTTTGCCTCCCCCCCCCTCCCCCCACACCAATGCTGGAGAGCGAAGTTGGGCCAACCTTAAAGTTGCCATTGGACCAACGTTAGTTTAACAGGCCCAGGTACTCAAGAGTTCATTTTCCAAAATAAAAATATAACAAACTGAATAAAGTAGGTCACTGAAAACATAACAGTTGAGAACACTTTGATCTTTTTAAAGAATCTTTAATATAAATGGAGACCAAGAAAGTGTACTCCCAAGTATGTAAGAGAAAAATGCAACATTTATGTATTTGTTTACCTTAATGGTTTTATAAACTTCTTGCTACAACACTTTAATTATTAACTTCTTGTACTATTGACAAACATAAATCTGATTAAGTTAGGCTACAGATGAAAGGCATTTTTCAGAGTAAACAAAAGGTAAATTATTTGGTCTTTTGTCAACAAAAACTTGGATCTCTAATGTGCATAAAAGCCAGCCACTGATATGTCATAACACTATTAATTTGACATAATTTATTATGGACATGCAAATGCTGTAATAATGAACTTTCATTATCAAACTCAAGCAACATAATTTCTGTTGTTTTAACCAACATACTTAAAAAGTTGAGCTCAAAAAGTCGCTCTTTCAACACAAAAAGTGAAAACACTTGTTATCAAAACAATATTGCTTTTAAGTTGGTCCCTCACAACAATCCTTTAGATTATTTTTAAAATCCTTCAGAGTGTACCTTGTGCATAAAAGCCAGCCGCTGACATGTCACCCCATTAATCTGACATTGTGAGAATGCAAATAGCTGTGAATTTTTATTTTCAAACTCAAGCAAAATAACTTTTTTTAACCAACATGCATATGGGTTAATGACGACCACAAGACCACATGGCACAAAACAATCTTTGCTTGTTCCACTTGAAAACACGTGACGATCTGTATGGGATTTTTTTCACGACAAAAAAAGTAAATATAAAAATAAAATAAAAGCTTCTTTTTTTAAGGCTTCTTTTTTTCTAACATTACATTTGAAACTCAAGTTGGGCTCATTAGAAAAGTAGTACAAAAAACGTGAATGCACTCGTGATCAAGGCAGTCTTGCTATTGAGTCCCTGATTACCATTAATGATTATGAGTTCAATCAACTTCAAACATCGAAACAAGATGTGTATAGTACAAGCTTGATGTAGTGACATACAATAGTAGAAGATTTTAGATTCTCTAAGAGTGTATTATAATTCCTCACTGATCTGAACCAAAATCTCTAGCTGCATGCAGGCTCCCTGGTTTTCATCGATCAGGGACGGTCATGTTCATCACTGGAACCATAGTCTTCAGTAGATTCCTGGCTGACATTTTCAGAAGGACTAACGCTGGCCTGACGTGCTCTTCTCGCCCTTCCACCATCACGGTCTTTGGCATAGCGAAACCAATCTTTTATGATGGAATCTATCGCAGCATTTGTCGCAGATCTGACTGCTGGATTTCTGCGAACAGCTCCTGCATTAATTTGAGAAAATTTGAAAACAGGTTAACTGAAATAAAATATATACTAACAAGTGATACGCAGGGCCCAATTTCATAGAGCTGCTTAAGCAGAACAAAATTGCTTAAACAATTTCTGCTAAGCAACAATAAACAGGATACCAGTCCCATTTGCTACATTTTAAATGATATTTCAGCTGGTAAACTTTTTCCTTGTAAGCATAATTTTGTTTTGCTTAGCTAGTTTCTATGCTTAAGCAGCTCTATGAAATTGGGCCCAGATCGTGTTGCCTGTTTATTGTGGTCAATCCTAATTAAGTTTTATGCCCTTAGAAAATGTTAAATTTTGTGCATTTTCTTTTAAATGAGCTAAAATAATTCCTCAAAGTTCTCTGACCTGCAATTTTGGAACCCCCAACCAAGGATCATTCCGTCAAAGTACATTCAAATCCATAAGACTCTGCTGACAAAGCATTCAACCAATAACCTCTGAATGTAGCCCTTCAACAAACCAGGAGGGCTCCCTGTATCCAAGTCTCATCTCACATAGATGGTCATACTGTCATACGGCTACAGGGATACAGAATTTAGGTCTGTGTCTCACAAAACTTGGCTACCCAAAAACGAATTAAAATTTACACAGTCAGTTTCCCTTGTGGTTATATTGCTTATTACACACAAATTGTATTAGTTTACAAGATTGTCCACAATTATAAGTCATACTTGATCTTTCAATGTGGGTAGTCTGGTAAACTAATTAAACTGTTATCATCTCTTAGACTTAGTTTTCGAGTTATATTTTCAAGTATGTTTGTTCTATATATTTTCATTTTCTGACCCAACTTGCGCTTTGTGTGGCTGTTAATACTTACGATGTACAACATTCACCAGACGAAGTTTACAGAAGGCCTCCTTTGTGCCTTTTCCAATCCAATTAAATTGCTTTGCAAGGTCATTGGTCAATACGCAGACAAGAATTCGTCTGACCGTACTGCCAAGATTCTCTCCACCAATATTGGATAAGTAAGTGACCTTTAAAAAATTTGAAAACAAAAATCAGCAGATAGACAATAGTAATGATCCTGCCGTAGTGGATAACAGTGGATAGTAACAATTCAGCATGCTTTCTACATTAGCGTTAATCCAAGGAGACATCAGTTTTACTGTCAACTTTCTATTCCTACGTAAAGAGTTGTGTGTGGAAACATTTTTGCATCCTAATGATAAATGCTTGGTAAAATAATTATATGCTTTCCAAAACAAAAACGTTCCGCAAGAAGTAGTTAGTAGTGTAAAAGAATTTTAATTCTACTCTTAAAAGAGTTTGTTTCCAAAACGCAATAAATGACAACTGTTATTTTTGTTTTTGGTAAAATGATGATGGTTGTTTTATTCGAAGATAAAAAAAAGTAACCACAAACATGATTTAGAAACACAGGTGATTTTACAAATTGTGTTTTATCATCCAATTAATCTATGGAAAAGAAAACAAAATTATCTTTCTTTCTGTTTTTGAAATATTGAATCTGAGCATTTTTTCGTGTGATTTTTTTCTAATGGAAATTAACCCTGTGAATGTTTCCTGCATTTTGCCATGAAAAACACAAAAACTTACCAAAAGCTTCTCCTTCTGGAAATTTTGAAGGAGGGCCTCCAGGTCTCTCACATCCCTCAACAATTTCAAGGGAAAAGTCAATCCTTCTGGCAAACCACCATTATCTAACTCCTGTTGTGACGTATTGAGTTTTCTCAGTATTTGAATGAGCAGGGTTCGGTTTTCTGTAGTTATCATGGTTGCCTTTTCTATCAGGGTCAGCAGTTTCTTCTCAGTTGCTGATGAAAAGAGTATAATGAGTGCCTAACCATTATTGTATTATAAGACATTGTACACACAGGACTTTCCATCGAGTGCAGGTTGGTTACAAAAATGCCAATAATAGTGTAGGAATCCAAAGTGCGCCCTCATTGTTGGACTTGTTCAAAGTTAACTTTTGGTACTGTCACGTGACAATCACCCTCTTTTTCTATAGCTTCGACTTGGAAGAGCAACTAATTTATTTGGGCTGTGATTCTCTCTATTTCTATAGGGAGCATGGCTCTGGCCATGCTCCAAAAACCTATTTATATGGGATCAATAGAGTTGTAGAGATATTTGTGAATATTATTTTGTGTTTTTACCCTCATTAATGCCCAAATTATTGTGATTTTGTAGCTCTCTATTTGGATCGTTTTATTTGTAAAACCATGTGTGTATGCCATGCAGCACTGTCACACACGTGCGTCCGTTTTAGCCTCTGTGTGTGCTGACCTTTTTGTGAACTTTGTGCACTGTATTATGTAGGCTACATGTAGTGTTATAACTTTTTGTATGTTTTCTATGGGTTGGAAGTATTAAAACCTGTATAGAAGAGATTTTCATATAAACGTCATTGGCTTACTGACTGTTCCATTTATTGACATGTATTTTGGCGAATGCTCGTCCTTTATTAAGTAGAGGACCGGCTCTCTCACCGTCCCTCTCTCTTTACAATATAGCGTCGTAGACAGGATTGAGTGTTCGCCATTCTACTATTTTCATTTAGATATTTTGTGTACTGTCTACGTCTCTCTTTACAATAAGGCGTCGTAGACAGGATTGAGTGTTCGCCATTTTTACTATTTTCATTTAGATATTTTGTGTACTGTCTACGTCTCTCTTTACAATATGGCGTCGTAGACAGGATAGAGCATTCGCCAATTCGTTTTCGTCATTCATGTCTTTTGGATTTGTCTACGCCTTTCTCAAGTTGGAGTAGAACTTTTCGCTATATTTCATGATGTCGGTCAGTTACCGTGGATTATATAAACCCGGACTTTAGATTTTTCCCTGATCGAAACTGAGAACTGAGTTAATGTGAGCGATTTCGCATTTTCGTCGCGATCTATGGATGTGATGGTCATCTAACATTTGCCCTCTGCATCGACAAGAGGACTTCTTCTATGACTATATATTTTGTTTACATTTTGTGATGTGCAACTTTCTTTGTATAAATTCGGTTTGTAGAATTGTTTGTAATTTGACAATTTAAATCCAGGCTTTCTAGATCTGTTGTAGTTAAAAGGCAGTTGTGTCCTTTGTGAGTCTTTTAAGATTCAATATTTTGAGAAACAGATGATTTTGGAGCCAGTTGTAGGCCAGTGCTTTGGATAAAGTTTGTTTTAGTCAAATAATTCTCTTGTTGCACACATAATATTGTAATTGTGAGTCTTCAGCTAACTGCATATTTCTTGTTGCACCTATGTGAATGGTGTATACTTGTGACTACTTGTCTTGGCAAACTAATAACTTTTGAAGTCTTTGTAAGACTTTGTGTACTGTCAGTTGAGAATTTGTGAAAGGCAATAGTACTTTTTGTCTACCGTGTAGGTGAGACATCTTTTGGACTTGTATTTTTGTCTGTATAAGCAGACTGTTTTGAAGGTCGATGATTTAGGCCTCAGTGTATTTCAACAAGCCATAATTTTGTATGTACATTGCTTATAGAAATAAGAAAAAGAAGAAATAAGTAAAAAGAAAGAAGGAGAATAAGAAGAAGACTAGACATAGTGTTTTTTGTTAATTACAAAAACACGGTGTTCGGTTGGACGTTACGTGATGACGTAGTTCAAAAACATTGAACCATAAAGATGTTTTTTATACAATGCGTCGTTATTTTATAGTTAAGCTTGTATCACACTTTTGAACGCCTTGTTTCTTCACAAATGCAATATGTTTGTGTGAGATTGACATCAGTTTTTTTGTTTGCAACTTATGAAAGCCCTTTAAAAATCTAGCTCACCCCTGCACTGGATGCTGTACACAGATTTGATAATCAACAGCGCCCTCTTTGGTGGGCAAAAAGAGAGCGCTGTTGGGAATTCCCCCACAAACTTTCGCGCCATATGATTTTTACACATTTTATTGTTATTCAATACCTGATGACGTCATTATGACGTAATTAGGCCTGTGTTGTCTTAAAAATACTAAGGTTCAACTATCTATTGAGTTTCAAGGTTCAAATCGATCTCAATCTTGAGTTATGCCGTAGATAAGCTCAAAAGTTGTTTTTTTATGAAAAAAACACGAAGGCGAACTTTGACCCAGGGTAACGACCCGGAAGTTAAGGTGGTACGATTTTAGCGTTAACTTTTCAAATGTTGTCCAAGTCTTTATCTATCCGATGCCCAAGTATGAACATCATAGCTTTTATATTCGTTGAGATACAGCAACAAGCAAATGGTCCTTTTTTAACATTAAAAACCCTGTCATGACGTCATCATTCTAAAAAAGTGGCGGTTTCATCAACTCACTGGTGCCTATGTACATAGTAAGTTTTAAGTTTATACAAGCTTAACTTTTGTTTAAAATTGCTTGGGAAGGTTCAGAGGTAAAGAAGAACAAGAGGGAAATTAAATCTATGAACAGATTGTTGATAGCTTTTTAATTTTCACAGAAAGTAAAAGTGTAAATCTATTACATTTATACCTTTCTTTGCACAGAAAACAAATGCTAAGTTTAATACTTATTAAAGCGATGTATTTTATTAGTAAAGAGCTAACTATGTGCAAAGTTTGAAGGTTTTGTGATCCTTGTGATGTTTAACTCAAGAGTAAACTTCTTAAAAGGTTAACTGGATTTGGGGAAACTTTATACGAAACAACAGTTTACTAATTTTAGACTTGTGAAGTAAATAACTGTAAATGACTTATTTATTAAGTATTACAGAGGTTTCGCAAGTGTACGACACGGGTACAGATACAACTAAGATAACTGGGATGCACGTTAGATTTTGTTAGGCATTAAATAAACACTTATTTTGAAAAGCAATGATTTGTACACAAAGCTTTACCGTGTAGCGCGCTAAACACTGCCGTGAGTGCCGGATAGAAACACCCTTCACGAGTCGATGTCACGAATCCGCTTCCCGGTGTTTGATCAAAACATAACCAATGTTCGTCTTTTTCTGGTTGCATTTTCTCACATAATTAAAAGTCATACGAATCGCTGCAGTAGGTGGCCATCTCAGCGAAGCTTCGTCTTTAATTCCGTTTTGATAATTAAGCCATGAGAAGGGTGAACAGGGGAACAATTTGACGCCGAATATGATATGAGCGGACTTCAATTGTAAAATGTTGGTACACCATTAAACTAGCGCTACGTTGTAAGTACAATGACCTGAGACTTGTCAAAACATGAATCGAAATCACGCGTACAGTCAAACGATGCACTATTCCGAACAGAACACACAGGCCTCGTGGACTGAACAAGGTGTGATCAATGGAGCGGAACGGCCAGCCAAAGCGCTTTTGCAGTGTACGCAGTTATCACGCGGGTCAACACATCCGTGGGCTTTATCGTCCGATTTCGACCAGAGTTTCAGGTCAAATTGGTATCATCTCTGTGGGAAAGTTTGAGCAGGATCACTCATCTATAACGGGATGCAAAATTTATGTTGAAATGTTACGTAGTTTTAGAGATCAAAAATTGCAAAATTGAACCGGAAGTCAAGGTCAAATGGGGTCATTTTGTGTGTAGCGTTTTTTGAAGTTTGATCGACCTGTCCGATGATATGTAGATTGTCAAAATCCACCATGTGGTTCAGGAGTTATGATTTCTTTAAAATATTTAACTTTGATTTGTTGTAATTCAAAACCTGATGACGTCATCATGACATCATTAAGTTTGTGTGGTCTTATTATTAAGGTTCAATTGTCTGATGAGTTTCAATGTTAAATTCCATATCAATCTTGAGTTATGACAACAAATTGTCTTTTTTTACAAAAAAACACAAAAAACAAAAGGCAGAGTTTGACCGGTACGACCGGAAGATGAAGTCATACGATTTTGACGTTAACTTTTCAAATGTTGTCCAAGTCTTTATCTATGTGATGCCCAAGTATGAACATCATAGCATTAATATTCGTTGAGATACAGCGAAAAGCAAATGTCGTTTTTCAACTTTAAAAACCTTGCCATGACGTCATCAATGACGTCATCATTCCCAAAAAGTGGCGGTTTCGTCTACTCACTATTGCCGATGTACATAGTAAGTTTTAAGTTTGTACAAGCTTTACTTTTGTTTAAAATTGCTAGAGAAGGTTCGCAGGGAAAGAAGAACGCGAGGAAAAAAAAAAAAAAAAAAAAAAAACAGAACAATAACAATAGTTGTTCGGCTGTTGGCCGAACACCTAATAATAATAGTATTCAAACTATGTCTGTGCCAGACGATGTTTCAAAGTCAAATAGTGCTTTAGCTGAAACCATTGTGAGTTCCTTCACTAGTTTTTTACGTGAAGACGAAGACGAAGATGAGTGTCCTATTAATACAAATGTGGTCGATAGCATCAAAGCTGCATTAGATGCTAGATTTTCTAATATTTTCAGGTGTTTTGAAAATTTGAATGCAGACACTGATAAATTGCAGTCACCTGACCCGATTGATTTTTCCCCTTCTATTTCTCATGTGAGTGATGATGTATTTTTTGAGGAGGCTGTGCCGCTTAATATTAAGCCAGTTGTATTTGAAGCTGCTAGTTTTTGTTATGTAGAGGTGGCAGGAGGAGTTTTTGTTTCTCCTACTGTGAGTGTTTTTAACGATAGCCACCACGTCAGCTTCAACCGCCCCTCATTTTGTTTGCTAGATGGCAAAGCGAAGGAAAAAGTAGGGAAGTCTCCCTTGTATTTAGGGATTGCAATTTATTTTCATATTCATGTACCTGTCTGGGCCGTAGCGGTGACCATCAGTAGACCCACTGTACATTTTATCTTGGGTCTGTCGCCAAATGCAATTACTTAAATTTTGTGTAAATAGCTCTGGCCATGCTCCAAAAACCTATTTATATGGGATCAATAGAGTTGTAGAGATATTTGTGAATATTATTTTGTGTTTTTACCCTCATTAATGCCCAAATTATTGTGATTTTGTAGCTCTCTATTTGGATCGTTTTATTTGTAAAACCATGTGTGTATGCCAGGCAGCACTGTCACACACGTGCGTCCGTTTTAGCCTCTGTGTGTGCTGACCTTTTTGTGAACTTCGTGCACTGTATTATGTAGGATACATGTAGTGTTATAACTTTTTGTATGTTTTCTATGGGTTGGAAGTATTAAAACCTGTATAGAAGAGATTTTCATATAAACGTCATTGGCTTATTGTCTGTTCCTTTTATTGACATGTATTTTGGCGAATGCTCGTCCTTTATTAAGTAGAGGACCGGCTCTCTCACCTTCCCGTCTCTCTTTCTTTACAATAATACACGGTTTTTAAATAGCGCTTTTTCATGGGGTGTCTCAAAGCGCTTCCGACATTATTACCCCTGGTCACTGGGCCTTAAATCATTCCTTAAACCATCTCAGCTCCCTGGGGAGTATACAGCCTGTGCGACAATTATATGCGCTACATGGCTAAACCAATCACAAGAACCATCTCTGCCCTCACAGGTACCCATTTACCCCTGGGTCGAGAGAAGCAAAGTTTATTAATATTCACCCATTTTCTGAAATTCCCGGTAATCTGTTTTACCCTGTGTTGGTGTGTTAACCATGGTCCTGAACAAGTTATGGGTTTAGCTTAACCTGTGGATATCAATATGGCCCATCATAAATAGCATGTACAAAACTGGATTGTCCAAGGGAGCTTCAAGACACATTGGCACGAACCAACACAATGAATGCATGCAAAGCTGTTCACTTTTGACAGTATTTTCTTATAAAGTGCTTAGTACAAGTAGAGCTCAACCGCTAAGTAAAAACAAAGTCTCTGGAATTTCAGAAAGTGGATGAAAAACACCTTCAACAGGTTTGCATGTGTGACAGGTGTAGACAAAACTTTGTTCAGTTATTACCCTTCCACTGTTTATTTCCAATTTAATCTCTTCCAGCACCCTGTACAAGTTAATTTCTAGGAATGTTCTGTAAGACAGAAGTTTTCCGCCTTTTTGCTTTTGGTCATCGCTTCGTAATCAATACAGTTGTTTTTTTAATTATTTTTTTAATGAGGAAACCTACAATTTGAGTCGCTGTCCTACTTTTTGCATTTCCTTGTGTCTTTACCCTATTCTATCCTTAGATTAATTGAGTTTTTCTGAAGTGAGTTTCCCCAACGTTTAGTTTTATTTACTTTATTCAAGTGATCCATTTTTCAGGGTTACACATGCATTCATTGTGTGGGTTCGTGTCAATGTGTTTTGAAGCTCCCTTGGCCATCCAGTGTTGTACATGCTAATTATGATGGGCCATATTGAGATTCACAGGTTAAGCTAAACCCATAACTTGTTCAGGACCTGCAGACCATGGTTAACACACAACACAGGTTACAAGCTTTTTAAAACCATCCTGTATGAGTACACATACAATACAATCTGTTTTTCCCCTTTTAGTAATTGTAGAAATAACACCACCCTGCCAGTCACAAAGAGTGAAGTACTTATTCAAAATACCTGTGCAAGCTGATGAGATCTGGGATGACTGAGAATCACGGAGGGTGAGGCAGGCCGACTCAAACCCCCCGAAGACCCCGAGGGTGATCCCGAAAGGATGAGTCTTGGTGGTGGACATGGCAATTCTGATGAAGTTGAACTCCCGCATGGGCTAATGTTAGATGTGGAACTCACACTGCGACGTGGCTGAATTGCAGTAACAATTTCTTCATCTGATGATGCATCCTGCTGATAGCGTGGGTTTGGCCTGATGATGTTTGTTTTTTGTGTGGTGAAAAAAGGAAACAATAAGCACTTCATCAAGCTCAGAAATTCAGAATACAAAACTTTGTCATATTCATCAAGATAAAGAGTGAAGGCTTTCTAACATTATGGGATTTTCCAGAAATTACAAGAGTCACAGTTACAAGATAGCACGTTTAATTTGTTTGACAAACATATTCCCAAGATGAAGGGGAAACCCCGTCAGTTGAGACACCGAGTCTTGTTAGCAAGCAAATTTCAGAGTGACCAATTTTTAATTTTTTTTAAGATTCTTCTTTTGCAATGTTTCCTTGGTTCATGAGTTACACTGCGAACTACCTTGTGCAATATCAGCTAATGACAGGCCTCGACCTCTACAGCGGCCACCAGCGGCCAGTGCCGCGATGCCCCATAGAATTGCCGTGAAGCCCTTTTAAAAATCACGTACCTTACGGCCACTTGGCCGTTGTGCCCGTTTCCATTGATTCCATAACATTATTTATTCGAAAATATTATTTAATGTTAACATTGTGATTTATATGGAGGTAAAATTCGGAACGTACGATCCCGCACATTAGTTTTCACAATGTTTTTCAGTGCAATAAAAAATGTGTCGAGAACGTGGCATGGTAACCATATCAAACGTTGTTGAGGTGTTTACTACTAAAAACGCAGCACCAGACTACTCCAATGTATAAACTCGCTACAAGTCCCTACAGTAAATTACGCATTTTCGCACTGATTTTGTCTATTGAGATCTGTATTTGTAGCGGATGGGTCGGGGGAGGCGCGCGGCCGGGGGCTGGATACAGTCTATGTTTTTCCCCTGGCTATTTCGCTACCAGTGATCTGCCTGCCTGGCGACTTTGTTTTTCATTGCCAAACACATGTTTGTGTACACACAACAAGCGTGGAATTGTAAAACGTCAAAATCGGATTATATGGAGGTAACGGCAGAGCCCTTATTTTGGAAATCACCATACTCCATCAAGTTTATTATTGATTAATCAGCATGCCATCCCACAAAAGATGCAAAAATAAGCAGGAAGGCGAAAGGGCTAGAGTGGCAGGAAAGTGCCAACTTTGGAAGCATTTTTTAATTGGGTGCGTTTGTTTACGTTTTTATAGTATTTATTAAGCGCAGTCTAGCGTGGCATAAACGCCGGCATGCACAATACAACTTACAAGTTTAGGGGTTGGGGGTTCGTTTTTAACTTTCATAATCATATTTATATAAAAAAAAATATATTTGTCCAAATCATAGGATTTAACTGAGCCTCCGGGTTGTTGGTGGGTTGTTGGCGTGGGGTGGGTGGGGCTCGTTTGTCTCACAGAGTTGGGGTAGTGGTGAGCCAGAGACTAATTGATCTTTTTTTCTTCAGATTAGCACGCAGGGAATTAATTTTCTTAATATTTTTTTCAGTATGATTTTTTCAACAATTCATTGTTCTGGAGCAATTATTTGTTTTCAGATGAGCAGAAGGGAGTTTAATTATTAAGGCGATGAATAAGGGGAGGGGGTAACATGGGGTAAGTTACTGGGGTAATCGTTTGCAATGCGAGTGCTGCTAAAAACTGTAAATAATTCAGCAACAAATATTTTTAAACTTTTGTTCAATTTCACAGCGACAATGAAATAAATATGGGTTGGAAAGTTGACCACCATCTTGAAATCAGTGGAAAGTATATTAACATAATCATCAACAAATAAAGGTTTGAAAATGGCCTTGGTGCCCTTTCAGTTGGCCTTGGTGCCCCTTTCTTTTTTAGAGCGTTTGAGGCCAAGTGGCCTTGCCCCTCTGAAGCTAAAGGTTGAGGCCTGTAATGAAATACATGTATATACAGCAAATTATTACGGGTTCGTGCATCGCAGTTTTTTAAAATGTTAAGGCTGAGACCTGGAACCCCTAAGTTTTCTAAAGAAAAGAACTGACTTTGTTAATTAAAAAAAATTCTGGACATGCCTTTAAGTTCCCCTATTCTATGCAGAACTGATTCTATGGATTTTACAATGGGCGGTTCAATATGATATCAATCACTACAAACCTCATAATTCTCTTGGGTGGCACTTCCGTTTCCATATCAGTTCCAATGTCTGATGTGTCTTGTGCCTGGCGCACTTTAGCCATGCCTTTCTCATAAGAGGCTGGGAAAATGAAAGAATTTCGGACAATTAAGCCTGAAAATTTGTGAAAATGTTATTGTATAGTAACCAGCTTTGTAAAGTCTCTGTGCAGTTTTTCTGTGAACTAAATGTATTATATTAATAAATATCTTGGACAGAATTATAGATTCTGATTGGTCAAACCTGATCACATGGGGGTATGTAAACAGGTGATATAAAGACTGGCTCTGGACACTAGAGAACAAATGGGCCCCAAACCTGCATACATTTTGTACAACTAGTAGTTTACCACGTTTACTGCACGCACACGCATACGTGCTGAAAATGTAATTTGTGCGCGTATAAACCTACATTTCCTGATATGGTGTTGTTTACAATCAACAGAGCTCACAGTTGATTGTATCCCTTGAACATAAGTACAACAAAAAGGCAAAGCAAATGTTGACCGTTTTAACAAATTGTGCCACAAAAAGGTATATATTAATGGAAGTCTTCACTACATGGTTTATAACCTTGGTTAATGGACCTCGCCCCAAGCTCGGTCCGTTAACAGTGGCCAGTTACCAACCCGGTAGCTATCAGGCGACTCTAAAATGTTGACAGCGGGCACTTACACCACAAGCCTTTATCATGTCAACATCAACAAACGACATAAATCATATTTAGACATTAGGAACAAGAGTATGTTTTCAGAAATCTAGTTTTAATTGCCATCAACTCAAGTTAGCTACATTTGGTTTGGCAAATTTTGTTAAGTTTCAAACAACACACCTGTTTTATACAGCACACGACAGGGGAACCGCTCATAATCATTGCTTGGTGGCTCGCACCTCTGTACAGCTCTGTCAATTCTGCCTTGTCTTGAATCTTGCAGGCCACTTGACAATGTTGTCTTCGTTCGTAAGCCAGCTCTCAGCAACTAGGGCCACAGTGCCCTCAATCTTGAACTCAACAACTGCGTACATTTCCCTGGAAATCAACTTTGGTTAAAAAAGCAAGTGTTTTTTCTGTGAAAAATGGGGGTCGCTTTCAGTGAAACAGAAATTCTTGAAACCATGTTCTTTTAGACAATGAAAAACAAAAAAATAAGGTTAAGTCCCTTTTGATACAATAGACGTGTGCTATTAGTTTTACTTTTCTATATTTAGATACTCTAGGTTGCCACAAAAATCATTTTAGAGAAAAAATTTCATTTGATAACTTGCTTTCGTTGCTTAGTAGACAAAATGAATTTCATGCAACTAAGATCCGAGTGTCAAGCTGTCAACCATCAAGACTTTTGTTTTGATGAGTCAGAGCTATAACCAAGTACCCTCCTTTACATGGCAACATGGTGAATTTACACTTAATTTCTGATACTGAGCATGTATGGAGCACACCATCAAGCTTAGCAACTCTGTGTATTCCTTGGCATCCAGAGGGTAGGGGATAATCAAAAAAATTGTCTACAGATTTGAACACCTCGTACACAACAGTGACTTTGTCATTCAACAACATATTTCGAACACCACATAGACTGTCTTTCACTTTTATGCAGCTATCACTGGGTGATGATGAAATACTGTATGAATCAAGACGCAGTTCGGTATACTGCCGACAGTGGTTAGTGTTAGGTGGCAAAGGACCATTCATGTGCTCTTTCTTGCAGTCAGCTTTGGTTGTTTTCTGCCCACATGAACATGTTTGTCTTGGGGACGACTTTTCCTCTGAGAGACGTCGAATACCTGTTGAAGGGGTGAGGATGGTTTTCTGATGAGTCGTTTTAACCGATGAAGAAAATTCTCGTACGGGAAACTTGAAATGTTATCAAGTGAGCCAAATTTGTTCGCATCATGTGCCAAATGGAGTAGACCATGCACGTTATATACCAGTTGATCTCTGCCATATATGCATTCAACCTGTTTGACAAATGTAAGAAGAAGCTGTTGTGCATAATCACAGTATAGTTGACACAGAGCAGGATTCAACAGAATGTGCATGGCTACAGAAAGAATAAGGAAATGCCTGTACACTTCAGTTTTAACATGCTCTTTCAAGACCAGTATTCCAGTATAAAGCAAGAATTGGCGAAACTCGGTTGCCTTCCATCAGTCAATTTCCTTAAGTGACCTTGGACATCTTGCAAATTCTTTATTTATTTTACAGCTCTGCATTCTGCATCTCAAGGGACCTTTAATTAACAGGCGAAGTAATCGTTTGGTCACCCCCAAACACACCAAATGCATATAATCCAATGGAAAGGCAGACACCAATCCTAAACCAGTCTCCTGTAATGGACAACGTCTATGGCGATGATCCTCATCTACCATGTCAACAAACTCTGCATCTGTTCTCAGCCTGACATCAAACTTGGGATATGACTTTTTTCAGCCATTCACCCTTTATCCAACACTTATCGCAACCATGGTAACCAGTGCATAATTTAACACATTTCACATATGCTCTTGCTTGGATCTTTCGGCATTGAAGGAAAGTAAGGGATAAGGACATTTTGCAATGAGCTCAGAGCCGACATTGGTATTTGAAATGTCTTTGCCCACTCAGCAATGTCACTGATTATCTGTTTTCCTGCTACATCGTCAGGCTCATATTCACTTTCTCCTGCACTATTATCACTTGATGAATGCAAATCAAAATCAATCACGTTACTTTCAATGTGGACTTCAGAGTGAGTTGATGGCTCCACTGAATTCGCATCATCAGTGACCTGTGACAAAATTTCTGATTCATTTCTTGATGCAGTAACTTGAGTAAGTGTAGAAGAGTCCAAAATATCTGAATCATACTGAGCTTCTGAGTGACAAGAAATAAACTCAGTGTCATCAATTATGTCTTGTATGTGTTCTGCAATTCTTCCCTTTAGTTTTCGCCTTTTTGTCCAATATGATGCACTTATCATTGTGAGTTTTTTCCTGTTGTGTTAATATTAATTAACATAAATTTATTCATTTATTTTTGTTTTTTTGGTTTTGTTTGTTTGTTTATTTATCAATTTATTAATTAATTAGGCTAATTAATTTATTATTATTATTGTGGGGGGGGGGAGATGAATATCAACATTGAGCGTTTTTTACACCCTGTACAAAACCAAAATTTGCCCAGTTTATATAATTCACTGATGCCCAAGAATTCTCAGGGCTTTACTAAACCAACATGGCCAATGCCTAGGGTTAAGTGTGTAAACGTTGCTTGGTACGTTTCCTGATGATGCTTTGCCAAGGACTCAATTAACAAAATAAATCAGTATTAATTAGATGTGCTGTACATTATTTTAAGCACTGTAACTGGGCCGCAACAGGTCTAATGGTAGGGAGGCCAGTGAAACGACTGTTTTCAGATTTATATCTGTAAGCGTGTAAAAAACAAAATTTATAATCAGCGTTTGTTGACCTTTTCATTCATCAAAAGTAGGAATTTAAACAATATTTCAGTAGATGAAAGCTTTATCTTTTCATTTGTGTTATTTTTTGTCCCAATGGGTATGGTTTATGAGATGGATTATTTCAAGAAAATCCCGCTTAATCAGCGCTGACTTACGACACGTCAACTCTTGGGCGCGGCCATCTTGATTTCTGGTCCTAATGCCAACTCGCGTTTTAGGCTAGATTCGCGAGATTTAGGGGGGTTTGCATAGATGATGTCATCATTTTGTAGAAGAAAGCAAGCTCTTTCGTTTGATGTGTGACATGCCAACTTTCGCGAATGTGGTGACTCCTTAACAAGACTGTTTGCAAGAGGCCAAAAAAGGTACAGTTTTCTACCATTTTTTTTACTTAAAAAACTCCAAAATACACACATCAGGAGTCGATGAAACTTATATGAAACCATGTTTTTCTGAACACTTATACATTCACCAATAAAGGATACATTTTTTTATTTTTTTTAACGAAGGCGCAAAATGGTCGCATTGGCGATTTTAATGGGGAGGTCTAATGGCAAACGCAAAAAACATGGTTGCAGTTGTGAGTGGAATTTTATTCAGGCTTTGTTGACAACAGTCAACACAGTGCATGTGTTGTAAGGCCTATACTTTTTGTTTACATTGTTTATACCACAATTTCTTTACCATTTAATGACATTGTTGATGATAAACATTTAAATTTAATTCAATAATAAATAAAACAAACTTAAATTTTTCTTATAATTTGTTTTATTTATTTTCTCTAGACTAGAAGAGGATGAATTTGCTTCCCATCTATGGTTTATGATGAACTTTTTCAACCAAGGGCCCTGACAAATCAAGTACAATTAATAATTACCTTTTTTGTACAATTAATATGCAGATATACAGATATGTCGGAGTCAGATATATCAGATGAGGAGCAAGACTCCATGTGGCTAGCATATATTGACGAAAATAAAGGCTGGTACAATGTAAGCACACATTCTTATGATTTGAAATAGCAAAGGTTATTTTCACCTGTGTGACAATATTGTATTTTATTTCTTAAGATTCCCGAAAGTGACGACTCAAATGTGAGCACGTACTATTCCCCGCCATCGAACACGAGTTTTGCAGACGAACACCCTCCAGATTCCGACAGTGATGTAAGCTTAACTTGTTAATGTTCTTGTTGATGCATGACATTTTAATACACAATAATTTCATTGACATTTATTCCAAAAATATTTGCATCCACTTCAACATTTCTTAATCACCATTTCAATATATGAAGTTGTCATACAAGTAGCTAAGGCAGTGGAAAGGTAGGAGTTCACAGGTAGGTGACATTCAAGGATGATTGTAGCTTGAGCAGATAAGGTGTGACAATTAGGTTCCAGCTGACCTGGATGTGAGCACGCACACATCACCGCAAATCGGGGAACTGCACCCTGTATCTTCTAGTTCTCCACACTCCCACGAGCATTTTTCTGAGTTTCAGGTAGTTGTGATTTTTTTGTATCTTCCTTGTTGACCTTGTTATGCTTTTTCTTATAGAAAGTAATTAAAACTGCTTTAATTTCAAATTTTCAAAATTTGTTGACCTTGTTATGCTTTTTCTTATAGAAAGTAATTAAAACTGCTTTAATTTCAAATTTTCTTCTTCAACTTTATTCATCTTTATCATTTCACAATAGCCGTATGTTAAATATATGAAGTGGACAGATGATACGGAATCAAGCTTGGTGGTAACAGAGGTGCCTTTGACTGACACTACTTGGGCAGATAAGGTAATAACATTTTTTGTGATGGAAAATTTAAACGAACTGCTGCAAAGAACACAATGACTTGATTGGCCTGAAACAAAAATATACAAAGTTGTTAGAGAGCAGTATATCACAGTCCTTTCTTGTTTGACAAAGACATTTAACGGATGAAATATAACGTTTACATTTTCTAAATTTATGTGTCAAGATCGAAATGTTTGACAGTTCTGTATGTTTCTAAATTGCATGTCCTTAAAACAAATGATTTCATAATATTTCTTCTCAAGGGCACACAAACATCTAATGAGGAAAATCTCAAAGAGTATGTGCTTCATCTTGAAAAAGAAAATGAAAAACTGAAAGAAGAAATTGATTCTCTGCGCACAGAATTGGAAAAGTGTAGGTTGAAAAATGAAAAATGAAGAAGTTTTAAGTAACTTAAGAAGGCTGGGGAATTCCCGGTTAATTGATTTGCTCATTGACTCCCATCAAACTGAACCAAAAGCAGCAAGAGCAGCATATCAAAAGCAAGTCAATGCACTGAAAGTAAAAGTGAAAACACTGAGAACTAGAGGTACATGTACAGTTTTTGTTTACTACAAAAACAAGGTGTTCGTGGTGAGTGAGTGAATGAATTGGTGACAACATTTACCTCATCAATCCAATGACTGGTTAAGGAGTTATGATTTGTTTACAAATTAAACACCAACTTCCGGTTTGCATCGGATAAAAGGTCAAATAGGGGTTACTTTTCATGTAGCGCGTGATAAGTTTATTAAGACCTTTTAAATGATGGATGGGGTGTAAAAATCCAATATTTGGTTTAGAAGTTATGATTTTTTCAAAAAAATAAAGTTTCAACTTTGAACCGGAAGGTACTGTCAAATGAGGTCACACTTGGTAGCGTTGGTGATGTCTTTTGAGTTCTTTCTTTTGACGTATAGATGATAAAAATCAAATCATGTGGTTTAGGATTTTTTAATTTTTCAAACATTATATATCAGTTTCCAACTTTAACTGGAAGTCAAGGTCAAACAGGGTCGCATATTGTATAGCACATGATAAGTCTATTAAGACCTTTCAGATGATGCATAGATTGAAAAAATCCAATGTATGGTTCAGATGTTATGATTTTTTTCAAATATTAAACATCCGGTTTGAACCGGAAGACAATTTTGTCAGGTCACAAATTATAGCGTTAGTAATGTTTTTCAAAGCCTTATCTGACGACGTTCAGATAATAAACAACTAATTTCTGGTTCTGGGGTAATATTTTTTCAAATAATTAACTGCATCTTCCTGTTTAACTGGAGGTCAAGGTTTAATAGTCAATGTTGTGTATCGTTTCTTAAGTTGTTACATACCTACCCAATGACGTATAAATATATAAAAAATCAAATGTGTGGTTGTGAAATTATTTTTCTTTGACCAATTATTTTCAACCTCTGGTTTGAACAAGAAGCCAAGTTTAAACTGATTTCATTTGTGTAGATCCTGACTAGTTCATTAAAACCTTTCAGCTGATGTATGACTTGTAAACATTTTATAATTATGTGATGAACTATCTGAAGGTGTATAATGTATCTTATAACATCAATGCATATGTATTCCTACTTGTAGTTTTGGTGCGAGACGTTGTTCATTATTACTCAACTATTGCGATTCACCGCGATTCACTCAGCGCTCGATGTTACTAAAAACGTTACAGCGCCCTCTTTCGCTGGACTAAAGAGAGCACTTTTGGGAATTCCCGCGCTTGCACTGCATAGCGTACATAGCGTGCGTTGTTGATCAAAATGGGGTAAACGCGTGGGTCAACAGGTGCTTTGACGTCCCTTTTCGACTGATGTAAAGGTCAAAATTTTGTTATTTCTGTGCAAAAGATTGAGCGGGATTGCTGTTTTACAATCTGAAACAAAAATTACGTTGAAATGATCAGTAGTTTTAAAAACATGAATACGATAAGATTTTATGAAATTTTCAAATTTTGTTTTGCACTAGAAGTATTAAAAATATTTTACGTGTTCTGTGAAGCATTTGTCCAACTTTTAATGATCTATCCGATGATGTGTAGATTGTCAAAATCCGAATCATAGTTTTTGAGTTATGATTTTTACAAATATTAAACTTTGATCTAACGTAATTCAATTCCCGATGACGTCATAATGACGTAATTAAGTATGTGTTGTCTTGATACTGAGGTTCAACTAACTGTTGAGTTTCAACATTCCATTCAATCTCAATCTTGAGTTATTCCGTAGAAAAGCTCGAAAGTTGTTTTTTGACGAAAAAAACCCGAAGGTGAACTTCGACCCAGGGTAACGACCCGGATGCTAAGGTCGTACGATTTTAGCGTTAACTTTTTAAATGTTGCCCCAGTCTTGGTCTATCAGATGCGAAAACTTTGGACATCATAGCTTTCATATTCGTTGAGATACAGCAAAACGAAAATGGTCCCTTTTCAACTTTAAAAACCCTGTAATTTGACACCTAATGACGTCATCATGACGTAATGAAAACTGTGCCGTCTTCGTATTGAGGTTCAATTGTCTGGTGAGTTTCAAGGTTCAGTTTGGCTTGAATCTTGAGTTATGCTGTAGATAAGAGTTGACGGTGAAGAAGAAGGAAGATGGAGAAGAAAAAAAAACAGAGCAATAACAATAGGTGTTCGTGCATCAGCACGAACACCTAAAAAGTATAAAAAGACCATCTGTGCGAGAACAGCTTGCGACATACCTTGACAAAGAGTTTCCCTTCCCTGAAAAACGAGTCACGCAACCTGCTCTGCGTTGTCTAGAGAAGACTACACAAACTGATATTCAAGGGAAACCATCACAGTCTCTCAGGAATCAGAATACCTATCTTAAGAAAAGAATCATCAGTAAGGATACAGAAATAAAGAGAAAATCATCCCAAATCTTCTATCTTCAGAAGAAAAAGCTTGGACTAACAGAGAGGATTAAACGTAAAAAAAATAAAATAAAACAAGTTCAGTCAAGGTGTGATGATTTCAAAACTAAACTACAGGAGAAGGAGGAGGAAGCTAACAACCTACTTGCGGAAAACGATGGTTGAGAGAGATGGTACAACTTGACATGTCGACCAAAGATGACAGAGGGAGCTATTCTGTACCAATGAAGGAATGTATCTGCCGACTGTTAGATCACAATGTACCCACCGGACAGATACCTGTAGTTATTGAAACTGTTCTAAAATTAGTTGGAAAGGCGGCGTCAGATTTGCCAAGTAAATCTACCATTAAAGAATGGAATGTGATGAGACTCTGCATTTCTCAAAACCAGCTAGGCACAGAGATGCTGAAGACATCGCACTTGGGTCTTCTGAGTGATGAAACTTCCAAATTCGGAAAAAAATTTGAGGGCTTTCACGCTGCTGACGAGGAGGGCCATTTGTATGTTCTTGGGCTTAGGGAAATGGCATCAAAGGCAAGCTCAGATGTTTTGGCCACCTTTCAACAGATACTGCGCGACATCAAAGATAGATCAATGGACAGCAACAGTGATGTTGCAAGGGAGATTCTACTAAGAATAACCTGTACTATGTCTGACAGGGCTGCTACACAAGAAAAATTTAACGAATTACTTGAAGAATACCGTAAGGAAATTCTGCCACTAGTAATGGACAACTATGATTCCTTGTCAGATGTGGAGCGCAGATCTGTTGGTAAACTCTGCAATTGTTTTTGCGGTTTGCACGCACTTGTTCATCTTGCTGAAACAGCATCCTCAGCATTACATCAAGCAGAGGCAGCTACATTCAAAGATGAGGCACCAATTCACGACAAGTTCTTTAGAAAGAAATCAGAGCCAGGAGCAACAAGATTAATTTGTACAACATGCAAGGCAGTAGCTGAGGGAGGAGATGAAAAGAGTGGTTGCCATGGATCCTTCCTTGATTTTATGCGACCATCTTTGAGAGAGAATGGCTTCAATCGCCTACCTATTGAGCCTTTTCGGGGTAATAGATTTAATATCTTGTTCCAGAACGCGTCAAGCGTATTCTACCTCTCCAGTCATCTACAGGATTACCTTGATGAAGGAGGTGCTACAAATCGACTGCTTAAAGCAGTGCAGTTTGATCTGAAAATTACCCACTACTTGGCAGGCTGCAAAGCTCTTGGACTGGTGTCATTCCTAATAACTCAACCACTGTGGGCTACAATCGAAAACACAGAGATCCACATTATGGATATTGGACAACACTACAAAGAAGTAATCGATTTTTTGGTGATGGCAAACACTAGAATAGAAAACTTCATGGTGGGAGATCTCCATCTTTCATTCTGTACAGTTGCAGTCATTGAAAAGGATGTGATGTTCAACAAGTTGATCCAACCTTGGATTCACGATGATGAAGTTCAAGTAATTCTTCAAGTAATGCTACCAGCCATGGCTCGACTCCTGCAACAAATGTTCAGCGACCATTTAGATGGAGGAATGTGGGCGGATGTTTCGCCTGAGCTGAGAGAGCGAGTTGAAGGCTTGCCAAAGCACAACAAATTTTCTGAAAGCATATTTGGCCACCTCGATCGACTTATGAGGGAAAAGCCAAATATCACAACCCTTGCAAGCGAGGCGTACATAATGTTTAGCCACAATAAAACAGCCGCATGGTTGGATGCGAAGTCGCCTTTAGAAAAGGCAGTAATCTTCAAGCAGGCAAGGTGTTGTGTGAAACATGTCTGGAAACAGTTCAAAAGCAGACAGCAGGAAATTCAGGCCGCCCGTCGTGCTGCTGTCTTGCGGAAGCTTAGTCAGGCTGAAGAAGCGCACCAAAGACAACTAGAGAAGAAAGAGAAGCTAACGCTTGATATAATGTACTGGGGCCTTTGGCAAAGCCAGGATCTAGTTGATAATTATTTAGCAGACCTCGACAACAAGACAACAAGAGTGAAAGCTTTAAAGGCCCAGCTAAGTTTCCGTCAGAATGTGTTGCAACAAAGACCAGCCAACAAAGAGGACAATCTGTATGCCTTCTCCCTGAAAAAAGTGCAACTTACTGCAGAACAGTTAGCTGACAACTTGAAGAAACTAATAGAAGAGTCTCATGTTTTGCAAAGACATCAACCAGGAACTGGCGATCTCGACACAGGCGCTAATGAACCACTTTTGGTTGGGAAGCGAGTTAAACACCTATGTAGCACAAGTGGTGATGAGGAGTGGTACTTTGGAAAAGTCATCTCCCAGGTTTGAAATGTCAAGAGTATATTCAGCTCTCATCACATAGTCACACTTGTTACTGCTGCATGGAGAATTTATCAAAGTTATTCCAGTTTTTTTCCTCAACTTTTTTTTCAAAACAATGTTACAAATGTACTTAGTAATCATGTTATTGCAGTTTGGCTGTCCTCATTTTTTGACAGTTCCTGCTCTTTGCATCTTTTTGCTTTACCCCTTTTTCGGGGAAGGTGGGTCTTTTTTTTCTTTTGGTTTATGTTATTGCTGTTTAATTAATTATTTTGGTATTGTTAATTTTCTTGTACTAACAATGTTACAAGTGTACTTACTAATTATGTTATTGCAGTTTGGCTGTTGCCAGTTCTTTTTACTATACCATTTTTTGGGGAGGGTGGGTCTTTCTCTTTGGGTTTGTTTTATTGTTGTTTAATTAATTAATTATTTTGGTATTGTTAATTTGTTTTTCACTGTTTTGTTTTATCTTTTATCCACGCCTTTCTTGCAGACATGAGCATGTTTTTGGAAACACATGACAGCATTGCATCTGATGTTGGTAATATAGCCTTGAAATTTTGCCTCAATTTTGTTAATAGGTCCCTGGATATCCATCTTGGTTCAACATCAAATATGACGAAGATAAGCAGCTGTACACATACCAATTAATGGAATATTACAGAAAAGGAGACCTCCAAATTATTTTTTAAGGTATTTTAGTTCATGTATGATGAATTTGAAGTTATTTTTGTTATGGCCACCCAACATACAATTTTGTGATTTTGGATTTGCGTCAGTAAAATCTTACAGACAGAAAACGCCTATTTTTGAACTTTAAATTACCTTAAATTCTCTATACTTTCAGCTATGAAGCTGATTTTTACACCATTGCATTTCTCTTTAAATTCTCTTTTCAATGGTACTAAACTTGTGGGGTTCCTTTAAAAAAAACATGAAAAGTGCCGGCCTCCCTACTTACAGACAGAAAACAGAAATTGTGAAGCTTCAAATTGCCATAAATTCTCTATACTTTCAGCTATGAAGCTGATTTTTACACAATTGAATTTCTCTTTAAATTCTCTTTACAATGGTACCAAACTTGTGGGGTTCGTAAAAACAAACATGAAAAGTGCCGGCCTCCCTAGTAGAAGTACACTACTATAGTAGTAGGGATGTCAAAACGGGTCACGTGACACGCGTAAAAACGGCGAACTTTTTCACGTCCAGTGTCAATGTTTCATCTTCCAAAAATTATTTTAACAAAATGGAGGAGAATAAAAAAAAATTAAACAAAATGAATGTATTAAGACCACTTTGATGTAGTACTTGATTGAATTTGACACTTACTATAATTTTAGTTTTCTAGAATAGGGCAATTTAAATCCGTACTTTGTGCTGAAAACATCGCTTTTCTGCGTCCCGTCGATTTATTAACTTTTTGTTTCCGAGCGTGATGAAGTTTTTCGTTGTGGTTGTAGTCTCACGAAATATGTCCCAATATTGTCATACTTCCCCTTAAAATGAAGCTTAGATGTTTATCTTTTCATATTTAACCCGGGTCAGGGCGATAAACATGATCTTGAATTAATAAAACACCGAACAAATGTAGCGTTTGATTAAACGCAATGAGAGCCTGTCAGCCCGCGATACAGTTGCATACCGTTGGAAAGCCCCATTCGTGATCTAACGAATGACAGCAGTGTCAAAGTTCAAGAACGAGGCAGTTTCCGATGAAAGCGCAATCAACACGAGGGGTTGCTCAAGTTCATGCACCTATCCGGTACAGAGGTTGTGTATACAGCTAGTTGTCTGGTTTCCACCTCTTGTAAAGAGTAACCCATGCAGCACACGGCAAAGCTGTTTACGGGGTGACGTCATTGGGCCGAAACCAGACTATTGTATGCTGCGCAGTGGTTTTGCAAAATGGAGACTACAGCGCCGCGTCCCCCGTGATCGAGAAGGCCGGTTTATAGAGCGTTTTCGAATCGAAGGCTCAGGCTTGAGGCTTCAGGCTTGGGATTTTCAGGCTCCGGCTCAGTGAGGCTCAGGCTTCACAATAAACAACATGGCGACGAAATTGTTTCGAACACTTCGGCTTCACGGGATTAGGCTTCATGTGGCCCTCGTGGTGGATCATGGGGGAAATAATAATGCACGAGAACAAACGTGCGTCGTCTGCTTTTTGTGTGTGAGGCATTTATTTAATGATTGTAAAACAAAACAAAAAATAACACCACCACAAAACACATAATCATACCATTTGTATTGTAACAAATGCATATTTGCTTTCTGATGGTTTAATATTGTAAAAATACCTCAATAACTTAGAGCAGCCCACTTTTTAGCTTCACTTGATTGTAAAATGACTTATTTTAGTGAAAGCCAACAAATGATGGTTGTTTTCATCAACAACGAAACGGACCAAAAATGTTCTGAAAACATAGCTTTATTTTGTTGTAATATATGTCAACAACATGCCTTGCATTGAAACTGGAAAGCAGGGAAATTTCGAAAGGTATGTTCTGTTATTTGAAAACTATAGTATTCTTTTATAATAAAAATAACATTACTCTGACTATCAAGTAAAAACTGCATACAAGCTATACTGCACTACAATGAAAACTTTATTTTATCATAAATTGAGTTACTTTTAAACAAAAGAAGTATCAATTTACAGCAATTGATTGTTTAAATAACTTTTTTTAAGATTACAAAGACGGTGCTAATAAATAATTGTTTGTGTTCTCCCATTAGGCTGGGAAAATGTTAGGTTACTTAACAACTTTTAAGTTCATTGCAATTATGATGATCTCCACTTTAAAGTCAAGAAACATGATTATTTCGTCAACTGTTAGGAATTCGGAATTGTCAAGTTTTTTCTAATTGTATTTTTCAGCTGTAGAATAGTTGCTAGCAAAAAATTGCAAATAAGGACAGGTCAGTTTGCTTTATGTTACTTTACAGAGTTAGAATTGAGCTTTATATCTTTATCGACACTGGTGAAGTTTCTTCTGCTTAATCACCAGTGATATTTCCTCTACCGATGACTAAGCCTGAGCGACTAGTGTGACAGACAAGTGTCGAAGTGGAGACTATTGATTGCCTTGTCGAGTTACAAATACCATTTTTCAACTACTCAGTTACTCGACGTGCTACCATGACTACTAAAAAACAGTCACGACTAGGAAACTTTCTAGGACGATAGGTGGCAGCAGACTTACCGGGTAAAGCCATGTTCGCAGAATTATGTGCAAGCTCATAACTACGTAAACAATGGAAGTTTACCCGGTAAGTCTGCTGCCACCTAGCGTTGGAAAGTCTCCCATTGTGTCGCTCTTGCCTATTCCCTACAACTTCAATCCTTTTAGCACAAATTTTACTTGATTGGGCCTGCGGCAAACAACTTGCCGCAATGTATCTTAGGAGTTTAAAATAGTCACAACTAGTGTCAAAGTCGTGACTACAATGTTTTTGACACTAGATGAGTAGTAAACTTCACTTGTTGCCCAGGCCTACTGGTGACATCTTATATTGTTCTGAAATGAACTAACAGGTCTTTCGCTTTGATGCGGAACTGGCTAGCACATGTTACGCTTCTCACATTGATGCTTTTCTGCAGATCCTTGTAACTGAAATGAGAAGAAGATACAATCTTATGAGTATGATCAAATAGTCAATGCTTGAGTATAATAAAATAATCAATGCTTGAGTACATGTATGATCAAATAATCAATGCAGCCCTCAACATTATAAATTGCAAAATTATAGCATTATCATACCATTTGGGTGATCATTGTACAATGTATCTAAACAAAATTGATTTTTAGCTCTTGGGATTTAATGTTGGTTTAGAGAGTTTTCTTTCTATTACCCCCCCCCCCCCTTAGATAAAAAAAACAAAGGTTAACATTCAAGAGGGGATTGACTTGGAAGTCTCTCGAACTCCAGATCACCACTGATTATCGGAAACATCTCAAAAGGATGTCGGGTTAGCCTTGCTAAGCCTTGCTAAGGCAGTCAAATTGTCACTCCGAAAAAACGCAACTACCGTATACATTGTACACCGAGCGTAAAATTAACCACATCCGGCACATTGCACGACACGATGCCCCCGTACACAGCCTCCGCATGCGGTTAGTGGTACGAGTGCGGATTACTTCAGCAATGTGACAGTGTATACGGGTGGGTCGTGTGGTGTGATTACACACTATGCACAGTGTATATGGTATAATACCACAGCCTTGATATTTATAGTATTCATTTTGGTTTTAACCCATAAACACCGATGTGGTGTTTGCACTATAAACTCAATACTTACCGGAGTAAAAACCAAACTGAATACTCGTAACCTGGTGCAATTTTAATATCATTTGCAGTTCCGGCTGCTAAAATTTAGGATTCAAACTGCCTCAGCTACTGGGCAAACTCGGTGGTCTAGTTTAGCATGAAACTGCTCTAGAATTGCAAAGGTTGTCGGTTCGAATCCCACCTGAGTAATTTGCCTGTGATTTTTGTTTTCACAAAACTCAGGTAAGTACTGAGTATACAGTGCTTATATAACACACATTGGTGTATATGGGTAAAAACCAATTTTGTGATTCATACCGTACCTGACAGATATGGGCAGTGTTCAAGTATCCTTTTGCCCCTATTAGACTTGAACCTCGGCCGGGTGGTTTTCCTCACACCAAAGTCACTCTTCCAACTCTACATTGTACAATGAAAGTTAATACAAGTAAGAATGTTGATGAATGCCAGTCCTCTTCTACAAAAAAGTTGGAATCCTTAATCCACAAGCAAAAGGTGTTTTTCTAGCAAAGTCCCCCCCCCCCATCTCAACACCCAACCCATATAGCCTCTGCTTGATAAGTTGATGCAGGTGTACATGTATCATCATTCATTCATTCATGGCTAATATTTAAATTTATGTAATCATGTAACCCTTTTTTTTAGTTGCCAAGAAATGTATTTCCCTTCAGAAAACTCAAATAAATTACTACCCGGTACATCAGTCAGAAGTAAACAATATGAAATATTATTATTAAAAAAGTAGGCCTACAACAAAAACATTCTTAAAAAAAAGGACCAAAGCAAAATATTATTCATAAGTAACAAGAGTGTTCAATGTAATGTTTATATAAAATAATCGGTTCAGCTTAAACGAAACCACAAGATTTATAACTAGTAATAATATCACTATCCAGCTCTCGGCCTTGGGATTATAAAAAAAAATAAACAACTGTCGTTTTTAATCAGCAAGGAATTTTAATTTTCTGCCAACGAAAAATAAACCATAACCAAGTTAAGAAGACAGGCCCTACTTTCACAAATATTATCCTGTCAAATAATTCCCGAATGTAGCTTATCTTCATCAGTAAATGTTGAGAATAAAACCAAAAGACAATTTTCACGAATTAGATGCAGCACTAAGTTTATGAGCACACGTCATTTTTAACGCGAAGTAAATTATCATAAAAATTTACATTATATATCAAAACTTACCTTAATATCATTGATGCAAATTGTTCGCCTTCTCATGGGTGATATATCAGGTGAAGACTGTTGTTATTAATAGTAAAACACAATCAAAAGAGCCAAATTTGTCAATTTTATTGAACGGTAACCGAGGATTTTAATGGCTGCCGCAAGAAAAAGATTTATCATCACGAATCTGACGTCATGAAGCCTGGCGAAGCCACCTCTTGAGGAGGCTTCGCCTGGCGCTGTTTTCAGCCAAAATCGAAGCCTCAAATTCGAAGCCCGATCCGGAGCCTCCGATTCGTACGCGGCTTCAAAATGGCTGCATCAGTCTGAAGCCCAAGCCTGAGCCTGAGCCTTCGATTCGTAAGCGCTCATAGTCGGTCGCGCGATGGTCGCGCGACGGAAGACTTGCGCGCAATCCTAAGACTGAGGCCTAAAAACCATGTCTTTTTATGATCGCGCGTCAAGATTTCCGACGCCCGACCATCGGGCTTGAGTGTGCATTGTTGACGTTTCCAAGGTTAAGATCGGACGTGTGGAAAGTGTCGCAAGTATTGTTTACCAAAATTGAAGAATAACAGCGGGAATTTTAAATTGTTTCTAGAGAAATTTTGGTTGTTTATAGAGTGTATTCATATCATCTTCGAAAAACAAACTTTTGAGTTGATTTTTATACTCTTTCAGTGTCATTAGTGTTCAGTTTTCAGAATTCAGTTCTCATTTTTTTTTTCAATTTTACTAAACTTTAACTGAAACGTCCAGTAGAGTCAGTGCACAACCTAGCTTCTGTATAAAATAATTATCAGTCTGTAAGTTGGAGCAAATTAAACACAGTTCAGTTTTTTTTTGATTTTTAATTAACATTTACTTTGATTAATAAAGAACTTTAAGTTTAACACATATTTTCTACAACAACTGCCCTTATTTTGATGAAAATTCTTGAAACAACAATTACACCTAATTTGCATATTTAAAAAAAATAACAAATTTAATTAATTAACAAATTAGTTGGTGGATATTGTTTTTGCATACATATCCTAAAGGTATCTTGCTTTCCTATTCCTGGTCCAAAAATGAAGGTGGTGACATATTTACTTTTTGAGATATTCCTTTTTGAAAACGTGAGTTTATTATAGAACGGGATTCAAATAACCACCAATTATGCATAATTTGCATATTTAAGAAACAAAACAATAAATAACATAATAGTTTTTTTTGTTTTTTTGTTAAATTATCTGAAATGAATCTCACTTTCCTATTCCTGCTCCAAAAATGAAGGTAGTCAGACATTTACTTTTTGAGATATTCCCTTTTGAAAACACAAGTTTATTCATTGTTTATTTATAAAACCGGGATCAAATTACCCGCAATTAGGCATAATTTGCATATTTAAAAAACAAACAATAAATAAGATAATGGATTGTTATTGTTGTTCTTTATTTTCTTTGGAGGCACCTGACTTTTCTATTAGTGCTCAAAAAATGAACATTGTCAGACATTTACTTTTTGAGATATGTTCCTTTGAAAACATGGGTTTGTTCAATGTTTGTTTGTTTGTTTAAAAAGCCGTGAAAAGTCAATATTAATTTCACACCTTTCACTAATCCCTCGGGACTTTAGGTCTTTCTTTAAAATTTGTTAATTTAAATTCCTAGCAATCAAATTGTTTTATTTCTTCTATTCTCATAAAACTTTTTGCAAGGAAGTAATATATTTAGGTTTTGTGCGACTTGAAACCTTAGTTTGTTAATTAGGACCCTGATAACATTGTTATTTGTTTGTTTATTGTTTACGTTAGTTGCTATTAGCAACGGCCTTGTTGAACTTGACCTGTAAATTAATCATAACTTTGGAATCCCTTGACCGATTTTCTTCAAACTACCACCTAACAACTCCTATCACTGTGTTCTTTCATTATAGCCACATTGCAAAGCAAAGAAAAAAACATTATAATTTCAACTGACATCCCTAATACTTTAGTAGTACTGGTGCATTCAGAGTACGTTTTTGAGTACTAAACCAAGTCTTGCCAAGTGGTAGGCCAATCGTTTTCGGTTTTGGAATAGCCACAGTTCGAAAAGCCCCAATTTAATTTTATTTAGTGGTTATGAAAATGAACATGGTTTCAAGATTCACTTATTTTAAATGTTCACAGAACGTACCTTTTCAGACTTTTAACGTGAACGTAGACTCGACCAGGAAAATGCGTAAGCTTGAGGCCTGCGTTGTAATTGTATGTACAAAACGACCATCCCATATGCCACCACACAGTACACACACAACTACAACTACAACGCGCACTGATATGTGCACGAGTCCAAATAGCGTGTGAGTTTTGGCGCGCTTTAGCTGGCTTGTTGCCAATAATTGTAGCAATTTTTTTAAGCCCCCGGCGGGCGTACGCATTGAGTTGTATTGCAAAAATTAATGGAGCCACAACGTGGCCCAACAAGCCAATACCAACAATGTGTTTCTATGGGTCGCCATTGCTCCGAAAATGTATTTCATCACGGGTCAACACTGTGGCAACTGTTCCTCAACCGTCATCCGATAGTGCACCACTACAGGGCCAACGAACAACTATCACAAGCCCAATTAACTTGGTGGTACCAATTTAATGTGTTTGGTCAACATGGGCCAACATTTAGCCAATAATAATTTCATGTAACGGGCCAACATTGTTCCAATTTATAACCACATCCGATCGTGCACCACTATATAGGGCCACGAACAGCTATCACAGGCCCAACGTGGTACCAATATTGAATGTGTGTGGTCAACATACGCCAACATTGAGCCAATAATAATTTCATGTAGGACACTCATTGTGCCAATTTTCCCCGTAACCTCATCCGCTTAGTGCGCCACTATAGGGCCAACGAATAGCTATCACAGGCCCAACGTGGCACCAATACTGGAATGTGTGTGATCAACATGGGCCAACATTGAGCCAATAATAATTTCATGTAACGGGCCAACATTGTGCCAATTTTCCCCAACCTCATCCGATATTGCGCCACTGTAGGGCCAACGAATAACTATCACAGGCCCAACGTGGTACCGCTGTGGTGTACGTTGATGATGACGGCCCAATGTTGGGCCGATTATAAAACAACGCCGACATCATAGGGCCAACCTCATTGGGACGTTGTCGGGATAATGCCACAGCTGGCAGAAGGTTGGCCAAAATACTTTTTGCACAGTAACAGTTGCCATAACTCACCCAGTAGGCCTACAGGCCCAATAACGTTCATGATGATGCTGGCACTTCTGTATTGGGCCAACACAGTTTGCCACTATTGGCCCATAATTGGCCCGTTACTGGCCAGATTGTTCAGTGTGTAATTAATACGTTAATTAATTGAATCTTCTACTAATTGCACCCTCAAACACATATATATCCATGTGACCATACTACTGTTAAAACACACAATACAAACAGCCTACAGCCTAATATGCATTATAATAAGCACCGAGTGATATAATATATAATTCAACTTCATATTGATTGTCAGTTATTCCAAATTATTACATTATTGCAATCAAGATAAAAATAAATAAAAAAGCTCGTCAAATAATTAATATCTACAATTTCTGGGTTTTTGTATAGCAAAAATCCCAACAAATTACATTACCTTGTCAGTTTTTAATTGTTTTCACAATCTTAAGCCATCTTGTGGCACAGCTTTGCCACCCTGCCTTGAAAATTGCATATTATGACCAATGTCGGTTCAATGCCGGCTCAATGCTGCGCCGTTACAAAATCAGTATTGGCGCAGAAAAGGTTATTATACCATTATTTGCCAAAATGGTGTGCCGCTTCGAAACGAGTGTTGGCCCAGAAAAAGTTTTCTAAACCATTTTGCCAAAATGGCGTGGCGCTAAAAATTAAAACACAGTATTGGCCCAGAAAAGATGTTCTATAGTGTTGCTACAAAACCAGTATTGGCCCGATAGAGGTTTTCTACCATTTTGCCAAAATGGTGTGCCGGCAAAAGACCAGTAGACAGATAATATATTAAATTTAAATGATATTACTTTGCAATAAAAAAAAGTCCATTACAATAAAGTGTAGTTGTCCACGATATAAAAAAAAAAAATTAAAAAAAACAGCAGCAAAGAATAAATTAATTTAAAAATGCATATGTAAAACCAATAAAATAATAAAGGAGGTATACACTTAAGCACAAAATAATGTTGTACGGCGAAAGTAAAACTTTCGTTATCAGACGAAAATTCAACCAGCATTTTAACTCGTCAGTTTTTATTATTAAAATAAAAATGTAAAACGTATATCAAATATATTGAATTTAAATGATATTACTTTGCAATAAAAAAGTCCATTACAATAAAGTGTAGTTGTCCACGATATAAATTTTTAAAAAACAGCAGCAATGAATACATTAATTTAAAAATGCATATGTAAAAACCAATAAAATAATAAAGCAGGTATACACTTTAGCACAAAATAATTTTGTGCTATTATTTTGTATAACGAACAATGATATTGACAAAATAGGGACACCGCCAATATAGGGCTAGATAGCTCAGTTGGTAGAGCGCCGGCACGTTAATCCGGAGGTCGGTGGTTCGCCATCCCACTCTAGTCAATTCTTTGTTCAACCCCAAAAATCATTTACAAATTTACCCAGTCAGTTTCCCTTGTGGTTTATATTGATACAAAATAATGTTGTGCTTTAATTTTTTAAATTAAATTATGGTTTATTTATTTTTAAATGTCATCGCAGCGTACCGCTGGATTGCAACTTAATTCAAAGTCTTTAAAAATATAACAATCATTATTAACTAGACATTAGGTGTTTGTGCACAAACACAATAGGAGTTACTGCAACAATGGAAATGGGCACTTTTCATCTGTATAAGCACATACCGCGACAACAATACTCGACCGATTGTAACAAACAAGGTGTCAAAATCACCGCAATTAAATTTTCCGTCTCCTGGTATTTTCATTTTTAGAATAATATGAGTAACCATTTTAAAAATATAGGTGCTTTTACAACAGCCTAGTTACTTTTTTGCTGTCTTTATTATGCATAAGGGTTTGCCTAGACTGGGTTCCTGTCTTTATCCGCAAGGATTATTCGCGAGCGCGCCTCTAAGTGTAACGTCAGATGTTCAGGCCATCCCCAGTGTAATACAAGCTTGTACATGCTTGTTGATATTGAATAATTCAACGGTGACGAAACAATCGAAACGCTCAGATTTGTGCGCGCACATGATTGGCTAGTCTGGTTCCCGGACCCAAAAATCTCCGACTAGGCTCTGTCGAATTTAGGGTCCGGTGTGGCGGTTTCAGACTTCCGCCGTGTTCAGTTTTCCGAGTGACGTAGCCGGAAATTTCGATACGTTGCTCAAACGGTTTTAGCTTTCCGGCGTGTTCAGTTTTCCGGGTGACCTGTCAGATACCGCCGCGAGTACCCTGGCGAGTACTGTAGTTCTCTCAGCAGTGACCCCCAAATTGTTTATATTACGATTCTTTTCTGTGTAGTCACATAATCTCTTGCCCCATCTTTACATGTATTCATGGGTACAACTTTAGGCAGGTCACACTCTGCTTGCATAAAAAACAACTCATACGATCCACGCGTTTGCCGCTAGTTGTACCCGACTCGTGGACGCCGCCATGACAGCTACCGGAGGGTAATGGATGACTCAATACGGCACTAAAAACGGACTAATTTCGCTTGCTGTGCGCAGGCATCGCATGACGTAATGCTACCGTATTTTGTCATTCGGAAAACTGAACACAGCGGAAAGTTGAAACCGCCACACCTGCATCACCCAAAATCACGTGACCAAACAGGAGGAATTCCTCCTCTTTCGAAGTTATCCGAAATTTTCCGAACGTGTTGTTGTTAACATTCGGACAGTATCGTTGATGTTCGGTACGGACTCGTAGTGTCAGTCCTGTCGGCCTTAGATCCAGGAGTTTTTATGCCAGTTATTGCCAATGCAGGCGTTGTGCGTAAATAAAGCGTTTGCAAAGCGATGCGACAAGTTCAAAATATATAAACCTGGGAAATCGCTCCGGGATCTGGTAAGTTTTTGTCCTTTTTCTTCAAAAATATTTTTTCAAGTGTTTTGACTTGTGAGTGTTCATTAGACATTGATTGAGGATTAAGTTTCATGATTTTTAAAAGTGGTAAAAATGGGGCAAAACACTGGTAACTAGCTGTCGAAATTATACGTGTTGAACCAGATTGTAATTAATTGACGATCAAAATAATCTCGTAACCCTCCGGCCTGGCGGCCGTTGGGAGGAGGGTTACGTTATCGCAACTAGTAGTACGTGCAGACATGGTTTCCCTGGAGATGACCCCCGACCCTGACAAGTTGCGTCATGCTCTATTTTTAACCGTGAGTGATACCTGACCTTAGATTTTTAACAAGAGACGTCAAGGAATCTTTGGTCAGGGAACCAGACTAATGATTGGCCAATGAACAACCTCCTTTTGACCTCTAGGTGAGGGCGCCCTACTGAAATGACGTCATGTGCACAAGGTCTATACTATCCGGATGACATTATTGCATACGCAATAATGTCCGCCGGACGGTTTTGCATATGCAATTGTGTCCGCCCGGGTGCTGCTGCATAAAGCAATGGATCGTCCCGGCTTTCCACTAAGCTCCGCCCACCGCACACGTGAGCAAGAAACGTGTACGAACACTCCCAATGCCATTCTGCACGATTCTGCCGCGCGTGCCAAATATACGCGCACGCATTACCGAGTTTGTCCGACCACAGTCATTGCTGTGATTGATCAAATGGGTGAACGCGCACAAATTGATTGATAGGCCGGATCGGTCCATTGTGTCCGCCCGGATACATGCATATGCAGTTGTATTGGCCACCGCGCAAAACCGCCCTTGCAGTAAATTAAACGCCCTTGGTCGATGGAACAGATTCGCCATTTTTTTACAAGCTAAGTGCATACATACATGAATGACATGGGAAATGTTGGGCCGTTGGGTATTCGCTGCTATCATATTACACGAATATTCATGCTGCATACGTAGGTAGGTTAAGTACATGCATGCTCCCTTCGCGCGCACATGATGTACAGTCATGTACATGTATGGCAAGCCATATGCTCAATAATTCGATAAAACACTGTTAATCACCGATAAACAGTGTTTATCGCCAATAAACACTGTTCATCGAAAAACTATGTTTATCAAGCGATAAACACAGTTTTTCGAGGTGATAAACAGAGTTTTTCGATAAACACTGTTTATCAATTACTGATAAACACTGTTTATCGAAAAACTATGTTTATCAAGCGATAAACATGGTTTATCGAACAACAGTGTTTATCGGTCGGTAAACACAGTTTTACGCCGACGCCAGATGCCCAACAATTCAATAAACAGTGTTTATCAGTTGATAAACACTGTTTATCGAGAAAAACTGTGTGTATCGACTGATAAACACAGTTTTACGCTGACGCAAGATGCCCAATAATTTGATAAACAGTGTTTATCAAGTGATAAACACTGTTTATCGAAAAACTCTGTTTATCGACTGATAAACATTGTTTATCGAAAAACTATGTTTATCGACTGATAAACACAGTTTTACTCCGACGCCAGATGCCCAATAATTCGATAAACAGTGTTTATCAAGTGATAAACACTGTTTATCGAAAAACTCTTCATCAAGTGATAAACAGAGTTTATCGAATTATTGAGCATTTGGCGTTGGCGAATAACTGTGTTTATCAAAAAAAACTATGTTTATCAAAAAACCTTGTTTATCAAGTGATAAACTGTGTTTATCGTAAAACTCTGTGTATCGACCCGATAAACACTGTTTTTCGATAAACCGTGTTTATCACTTGATAAACGTGTTTATCGAAAAACTCTGTTTACCAACTCGAAAAACTCTGTTTATCGCTTGATAAACACAGTTTTTCGATAAACACTGTTTATAAGTTGATAAACAGTGTTTATCGAAAAACTCTGTTTGTCACCTCGAAAAACTGTGTTTATCGCTTGATAAACATAGTTTTTCAAGCGATAAACAGTGTTTATCAACTGATAAACACTATTTATCTCGAAAAACAGTGTTTATCGGCAATAAACAGTGTTTATCGGCGATAAACAGTGTTTATTGGTGATAAACAGTGTTTATCGAATTATTGGGCATATGGCTTGCCATATACATGTCCACCGGACGGTTTTTGCATAGCCCCGGACACGATTGCCTATGTAAAAGTGTCCGGAGCGGACAGTATTGCATGGCGGACACAATTGCATCTGACTCCGGCTCGTGAGGGCCAAATCATCGACCAATCACGTTCCGGTTTTTTGTGCACACAAAAAGAGGGGGAATAATGTGTACGCGGTCTTTTTGGACTGCTGCAGGAAATTTCAGTGCAAGATCCCCAAATAATATCATGATTATTACACCTCCAAAAGTCTAGCTTAAAGGCAGTGGACACTATTGGCAATTACTCAAAATAATTATTAGCATAAAACCTTTCTTGGTGATGAGTAATAGGGAGAGGTTGATGGTATAAAACATTGTGAGAAACAGCTCCCTCTCTAAAGTGGCATAGTTTTTGAGAAAGAAGTAATTTTCCACGAATTTGATTTCGAGACCTCAGATTTAGAACCCGAGGTCTCGAAATCAACCATCTAAACGCACACAACTTCGTGTGGCAAGGGTGTTTTTTTCTTTCATTATTATCTCGCAACTTCGACGACCGATTGAGCTCAAATTTTCACAGGTTAGTTATTTTATGCATATGTTGAGATACACCAACTGTGAAGGCTAGTTTTTGACAAAGGCATTAATCTAAAGTTTAACTTTACACCGTTTGAAGAAAAAAAAATACATCATCATCATGACCTCTCATAAAAAGGGTAAAAGGGTGCTAAATTAGTAAGATAAATAGGCAAATAGTACATGTATTAACAAACATAGAAAAGTAGCAGGGTGATGTATTTTCTAAGAAATGAGAAAAACACAAAATATCACGAATTTGTGTGTATTGCGTAATTTACATGACATTTACGGACTTAAAAAGTTCAATCTCTCTTTTGATTATGAGGTGGCTCTGAAAAGAGCCGGTTGGTTTTAGAGCTGATTATTCAGCGCTTATTTGGCAGCCTTGGCGGTCTTCTTGGGCAGGAGAACAGCCTGGATGTTGGGCAGTACACCACCTTGGGCGATGGTGACTCCACTGAGAAGCTTGTTCAACTCTTCGTCGTTGCGGATGGCGAGTTGCAAGTGACGGGGGTTGATTCTCGTCTTTTTGTTGTCACGGGCGGCGTTACCGGCCAACTCGAGGATCTCAGCGGCCAAGTACTCCATGACGGCAGCCAAGTAGACTGGGGCACCAGCTCCGACTCTCTGGGCATAGTTGCCCTTGCGAAGGAAACGGTGGACACGGCCCACGGGGAACTGAAGCCCAGCTCTTGCAGATCGGCTCTTTGCCTTGGCTCGTGCCTTTCCTCCTTTACCACGTCCAGACATGTTGATTATTTCGTGCAGGTTCTAACAAACTAGAACGAATGTTATTATTTAACCGCCATCCCCGTATTTATAGGGTTTTTAGGGATCGAAGCACTGGCCAATAGCGGAGCGCCATTCTATTAACCCGCCCTTTCATTGTTCATTGTGTATAATACTACACAACTGTACACAGTATACACGTACGTCGTACCCGGCCCTCGACCACACACACACACACGGGGGGGGGGGACATGTGTGCATGTTATTTGCACACGGCACTGCCATCTGTCTCGCGAGGGCCAAATCAACGACCAATCACGTTGCACAGAAATAGGGGGAATATTACGCGGTCGTTTTGGAAAATTCAGTGTGAGATCCCTCATTTGCATATCAGAAACGTATATAAACCCTCCATTTGATCGTGGAATCTTCATTCTGCAAATTTTTGCCGTAAACAACTGCTTCATCATGCCTCCTAAGCCAAGTGGAAAGGGACAGAAGAAGGCCGGTAAGGCTAAGGGTGCTCCCCGTACCGACAAGAAGAGACGCAGAAAGAGAAAGGAGAGCTATGGAATCTACATCTACAAGGTGATGAAGCAAGTGCACCCAGACACTGGCATCTCCAGCCGTGCCATGAGCATCATGAACAGCTTCGTCAACGACATCTTCGAGCGTATTGCCGCCGAGGCTTCCCGCCTGGCCCACTACAACAAGAAGTCCACCATCACCAGCCGTGAAGTCCAGACCGCAGTCCGACTCCTTCTGCCCGGTGAGCTGGCCAAGCACGCTGTCAGCGAGGGAACCAAGGCTGTCACCAAGTACACCACCTCCAAATAGACGGTGTATTTGTACGCCTCAAAACCAACCGGCTCTTTTCAGAGCCACCACAACTCAAAAAAAGAGATCATACCTTGTTCTGTCAATTTGTTCTATATTTTAAATGATCATTGATGGGTACGTCTAAATAAAACACTCCAAAGTTTATTTTTCATTGGGGCTATATTTTATTATAAATTCACTGGAATTGGTCTATTTTGTTATGCTCAAATTAAAGTTTTATGAATAGGCCAGCCTCGCCTACGTCCTTACTGACTTAATATTATTACTTCTGCTTATTTTAAGATCGCTGGAACTTTTATTTTGTCCCCAGACAAAAATCCTCTCTCAAAATAATGCAAATTGTGAAAATTGTCCCGCCTTTTTTCTATCTAGAAATTGCATACGCCTTTTATTCTACACTCGCCTCCGGCCGGCCCTCTTGAACACTCGGTACGTGTAAAGTGGCCGGGTGATGATTAGGAAAACGTCCCGCGCAATCCAAGGCGTGGTGGTCAATAGAAAGAAAACAAAAATGCTGAAATTCTCGGATCCATGAAAAACTAGCATGTCACCTGGCGCTAAGTTCGTTTCCGCTTTTTGCCCTTGGGTAAAATCTGGGGGTAAAATTACCATACCGTGCCTGTTCAAAACAAGGGAGTTGTTGTCACTTGCACTTCCCCTCTCTCGATCATAGACATGTTGGTAAACAAATTGCAAAGACGGCCGAATGTTTACAAAATGAAATTCAACCTTTTCTACTGCAACTCGGTGTCATTTGAATACACTACCTCCCATGATAGGTTGTTTTCAATAGTTCGACACTATTTTTAAATTATTGTTACGAACTTTACCTGTCTGTATTTTCTTACTTTTCATTCATATTATGGGCTCTCGATTAAAACAAAATCGAGAAAGTGTCCACATTAAATGAGAACAGCGCCCCCTTGAGACGGGCGACAGTACAATCGAGCGGTTGTTTTAGTTATTTCAATGTTACGTGTGTGTATGTGTGTGTGTATGATAGATGCATACATTGTACACTACGTGGCCGGACTAGTATTTTGACAACTTCAGAACATCAATATCAACATGCATGACATGAGTTCTATTTTGAACTATTTTTGAGGATTGAGACCCGAGTTTAGCACATGTTTTCTTTAGAGATGGAAGGAGAATTATTCAAAGAAGCAAATGACGTTGGGTGAGTGTAATTCTAATTGCCATTCAATCATTTGACTGTCTCAGTCAGCAGGTCAGAGCATGGTCAGAGGAACCATCCCATGGATGGTCACTGGTGGAACACTCCCTGCCTGGGCCGGGGATTGTCCTCACTGTGTGCTGACGACTGCTCCATCTATCTGCGATGGCCGTCCTGGAAAGAGTAGCTGCTAACCTTTGAGCAGTGGAAGCTTGCACCACTCTGTCTGAGTGAAGTCCTGCACAGTTGTATTGCCACCGTTCATTTATTACACTGTGATGGTGTGTGTACTGTAGCACTTTTTTCTTCAGTTTTTCAGGCCCTTTTTGTTATTAAATGTTTAATTTTTAATTAAGCTTGGCATGCCAATCATGCCAATCATCATGCCAATCAACCACCCTTGTCCAAACTTGTGAAGTTGTGGACCCTGCAGAGTAAACCAACGTAAACGTAAACATTCCTATTTTAATGTTGAAACTGGTAAAATTAACAAGGTAACGATTGATAATTCTTGAGGAGGGTTAGGTTATGGCAACTACTACGTCTACGGGGACCATACTCCTCAGTACCTACTACGTCTACGGGGACCATACTCCTCAGTACCTACTACGTCTACGGGGACCATACTCCTCAGTACCTACATGATCATGACCTACTTAGACTAGAACTCATCATGATGATGACCATGCATGTATAGTTAAAATTAACTTGAATGACGTTAGTTCCGCTATGGTCTCCACGTTTGTAAAGACCATAGCAGAACGAACCTCTGCATAGGGGCAATTCCACGGTAACTCGTGCTACAGTTTATGGTGTCCTTTTTCATACTCCAGGCTCCAGTTATTAAACAATATTTGATTTGAATCTTAATGTTTTGTATTTTGAAAGCCAACATCCAAGGCTAGATCCTCATAGTAATTTGACGAGAAAAAAATTAATTGTTGTATGCATGGGACAGCTCTTGGACAGCATGAGGACATGCTAAAAAATTACCCATTTTTATTTTGATCGTGTCCTGAAACAAAAACCAGTCAAGTCTTATTGATTATATGATGAGTAACTACTATGCCTAAGTTTATTATGGTATACCTTAGAAAGATGTGCTCTTCTTAATTTCACATTGACATGCAAAAAACATGGTAACTCGTGCTACGGTAACTCGTGCTAAAGTTTGTCCGGCCATTAACGAAGTACAATTGTTTCACAAAATGTTAAAGTTTCTTAAATAGAATTCCTCAGCAACTTGTAAAACTATCAAATAAATCTTTTTAAAGTAAAAATAAACAATTTATAACACAAAAACAGTGTAATTGTGAATATCGGTAACTCGTGCTACGAGCAGAGGACATGCTAAAAAATTACCCATTTTTATTTTGATCGTGTCCTAAAACAAAAACCAATCAAGTCTAATTGCTTATATGATGAGTAACTACTATGCCAAAGTTTATTATGGTATACCTTAGAAAGATGTGCTCTTCTTAATTTCACATTGACATGCAAAAAACATGGTAACTCGTGCTACGGTAACTCGTGCTACAGTTTGTCCGGCCATTAACAACTGACTATTATTTCACAAAATGTCAAAGTTTTTTAAATAGCATTCCTCAGCAACTTGTAAACTAATTTTGCCCAATTTGCACAACTTCACCGGGAAAGTGGTCTCCTTCATATTCAACCACAATATTTACAAACCATCGACCATCACAAATCTCAGTGTTTAGGTCTTTAGTAGTTTGCCTGCCACTGCCTACCATAGACCCCAGGCTTTAATATTGCATTTATGCAGAAGAGAGCTCTCAGTTGTTGCCAAGTAATACTTGGTAAAACTAACTGAATCCTCCTGCTGGTTTAGGGGGTAGTGAATTGCGGTAACTCGTGCTACATCGGTAACTCGTGCTACCGGTAACTCGTACTACAGTTTTTAACGGATCATTAAAATGTAGTAGATAATGCTTGACAGTTCAATTTCTTATAAATACTTGAGGCACCAATGGTAGAAGATAGATATTAATTGGCATCAATTAAAGTGTCACCATTTTGTAGTAAAATTAAAAAATGTATGTTTCGGTAACTCGTGCTACACTATATCTAAAGTATCTGAAGGTAAGCGATGAAAGGAAAAGTGGAGGGTGATGGTTAAAATTTAATGAATATTTCTTGTACACCATATTTCATGGATATAAAATGTAATGACTTTTATTGAAAACTGCTTATTGCTGAAAACATTGGACCCCATTTGAAAAAAGTTAAAGTTTTTTAAGTTTTCCCACTGAAAAATACACTTTCCGAACAAACGATTTTTTTTATAATCAAACTGTGAAGCAAATTCTAAAAAAGTTTTGAAGTTGATCCTGGCATGTGTTTGGAATAATAAGAAAGTGTCAAGAAACATGCAGGCATAATTTGATTTTTTTGAGTCATGTCCACTTTGGCTTGGAAATGCCCATAGATAGTTCTAGAAAGAAGTAGGAGCAGTTAAAAAATATGAGACTGAGAGTTTCGTTCCGCTAATATTTGCAGGCTGGGCACAATAGGGATTGCACAATGACATGATGCACTGAGCACTTTTTTGCGGATACCGGCGCTGTAGAAGCCGTCATTATTATTATTATTATTATTAATGTGCTAACAATAGACCCTTCCCATGAAATATGTAAATTGCACATGCGCGTGCGCACTAACGTTTTGGTTGGCAAAATGAGGGAACATCGCACTGTTTTGTACACGGCTAATGGGTGGGTGACGCAGACGCGATTGCGCGTCTGCTTAGTGCACAACTCTATGGTGTTTGCCAACCAACAGGGTCTGTACGCATGTGTGAATGTGATAAGCATATTTCATGGGAAGGGTCCATTGCAGCTACTCACTGCACAGTATGCAGGCTCAGAACACAGTGATGACGTTCATGTACTGACTTGATGTGGTATTTTCTAGGTTATTTTCTTTGAAAGGCAGGTAACACTCATTATTATAGACAGGCGCGTCAGGTTCGCGCCGCACCTAATAGATTAGGAGCAACTCTAGTACGACCCAAATAAATGTTGCTTTCAGAATGCGAACTTGACGTAACATTTACATTGGCTCGGCTCATGACAAGATCAACCTCTGGAAACAAGATGCTCCATAGTTGTTCTGAACGACTTATTGATCTTTTGACTTCCTTTGCATCCAGTCGCTTCTAACTGTTTCAGTCATCAAACTTTTCATGTACTTAATTCAGAATTTGGTTCGACACGACTCTGGTGGCGCCTGTCTATAATGAGTGTTGCTAGCCTAACGGGTTTATCAGTGTATATTAGCAGATAAAACAGGCTTTCAACAAAACTATTGTATGGCAGTCATAGTCTATTGAAGACACTGGACACTATTCTTGGTATATTGTCAAAGACCAGTCTTCTCACTTAGTGTACATGCAACATAGGCCTATGCATACTGTGAAAATTTGAGTCAATTGGTTTTGAATGATTTTACATTGTTTCTTAGACTTTGGTGATTTGTTTTCCCTAAAAACACACATTTTCTGTCGTCATCTCTTCACTCGCCCATTGCTTTACACGTGCTTTCGCTTGCGTTTTCACAGATTTTGCCCATGGTTGTTCAAATTACACTTTCCAGACGTTGATTTCCATATACTATCAACCTATTCCCTTTATCTGTTACCAAGTCAGGTTTTATGCTAATTATTATGAGTAATAACCAATAGTGTCGAGTGCCTTTAATGTGCTCACCAGCTGATTTAAAAAAAAAAAGAATATTCTCAGCTACGATGTCAGCACCTTTATTAGATTATGTGAAGTGCTGAAAGACTTGGCACAATTATAAGAAAAAGTTCTACCAATTTTGTAAAGGGTAGACGACTAAAGGTATATGAATGCAAATGTTAAGTTAATTAGTCCGATTGGAGGCCAACCTCTAACACAGACTATTTAATATTTTTCCAATATACTTTTATGATTTTAGTTTCCCTTCAAAATAATGAATAAAACAAAACATTTAGTAAGGTATCAAAACTCTTCTAAATAATTTCTGTCAAAAGTTTCTATCCCATTTTTGCACCTCATTTTGATAGTCTCTAAGTAGACATGAAAATATACTTTCAATAACTGAATATGTGAATAATATATCAGTTGTTTGTTTATTTTTCTCATAATGTAGATTGTTTGCTGGACCAATGACCTCTTGTGAAGCTGAACTACAAGAACTGATGCGACAAATAGACATAATGGTTCATAACAGAAAGATGGAATGGGAAACTGAACTTGAAGGTGTCAAAGGTCAATTAAGGTCAAGTGATAAGGAAGTGATGTCACAACGTGCGTTATTAGAGGTCAAACACCAAGAGGTTTGTAGTAAAAACAACGAAATAATGCATTTATACAATCCTATTTTTATACAATCCTATGCAATAAACAATAGGGTACAGGGAAACAGTATTTCTGTCAACGACCACCGGGGTTCGGGTTGCACACTTGTTCGCATTCGTCTGTGCCAATTTTGTGGTCTGATGAATGTTTGAAGATGAAAACAGATTGTCTTCCAAAGACGAGATCTGAGATTCGATCTTTGACCAAAGTAAGGAAAGTGTTCATGTATTGTATGTTTTTACTTCTGTGTTTGTCTAGCCTGTTTCACTCCACTGCAGCAGGAAAGCCTCTTCACCAATTCTCCATCTCACTCTATCCTGAGCTGCCTGTTGCCAAGCAATTATGCCCCTGTATGTACTTAGTCCATTTCTCCATCTTCTGTTTTGTCGCCCTCTTTTTCTTGTCCGGTTTCTTGGAGTCCAGTTGGTTGTTTTGCATGCCCACCTGTTGCCATGCCTCCTTGCTTGGTGGCCTCCCCATCTCCTCTCCTTTGATTTGATCGTCTTGATAATATCCTGCACTCTTGATTGTGTGTTACCACTTATAATAGCATTGATGGTTTCTATTACATGTTGCAGGTTGGACGCTTACAGCACCAATTAGATAGCAGTAAGGAAGATCAGAGATTACTCACATCTCAGTATGAGCAGAAACTTGCACAGCTAGGAACTCAGGTACATATTGTTAGTATAGGATAGATGTGGCATCCATCAAAGAAGTATCAAACTATGCACTTTGTTGCATAAGAACTTAGATACTTTACCCTTTTCCTTTACAGGTTGGGGGGGGGGGGGGGGCTCCAAGGTCAGGTTATATTTTGTGATACCTAATAATAAAAAATAATAATAGTGCCCTGGTCATTGGGCCAATAACAATCCTTTAATCTTACTCAGCTCCCTAGAGAGTATACAGCCGGTGCTGCAAGTTAGCGCGCTCCAAAGCTAATGAATAATTGGTTCTGCACATTTCCAAGTTCTTATATTTTGCTCATGAAAAGTATGTCACACATGGTGTTACTGCAAAGCAAAAAAGTATGTCACACATGGCGTTACTGCAAAGCGAAAAAGTATGTCACACATGGTGTTACTGCAAAGTGAAAAAGTACGTCACACATGGCGTTACTACAAAGCGAAAAAGTATGTCACACATGGTGTTACTGCAAAGCAAAACAGTATGTCACACATGGTGTTACTGCAAAGCAAAACAGTATGTCACACATGGTGTTACCTCAAAGTGAAAAAGTATGTCACACATGGTGTTACTGCAAAGCAAACAGTATGTCACACATGGTGTTGCTGCAAAGCAAACAATATGTCACACATGGTGTTACTGCAAAGCAAACAATATGTCACACATGGTGTTACTGCAAAGTGAAAAAGTATGTCACACATGGTGTTACTGCAAAGTGAAAAAGTATGTCACATATGGTGTTACTGCAAAGTGAAAAAGTATGTCACACATGGTGTTGCTGCAAAGCAAACAATATGTCACACATATGGTGTTACTGCAGGCAAACAATATGTCACACATATGGTGTTACTGCAAAGCCAAAAATTGTTACCTGAATACTGAATGTCACAGCACCAATCAACCAATCAATTTTGCACCGTATCCCGCAGGACGTTGGCTCCATGAATTTTCTTTCTCCACTCTTGCCTATCTTGCGCTCTTCGATGTTCCAGGTAGAAGGTGCTATTTTTTCCAGTTACTGTTTCAAGTAGGATGCATTTTGGGAGTCTGTTGTTTTTCATTCTCACTATGCGGCCAAACCAGGAAAGTTGGATCTTGTAGCATGCTCTCTACATTTTCACAAGACGCTGTTCCAGATGGAAGATAAACATTTGGGGCGAGTGTGTTATGTCTGTAGAGATGAAATATCTATTTTATCTTTAGCTGAGTAGTTTACAACAAGACTATGAGAGAGTTCAAAGACATCATAGTAAGCAGGCTGTAGGAGCAGAGAAGGAGAAGAGTCAAGTGACTGCTCAATTTCAAGATACCCTTGATGAACTCAAGAAAGCACAACTGGCAATCCAGGTATACAATGTATATTCCACAAGGAAAGGTTGTCATAAAGGCAGTGGACACTATTGGTAATTACTCAAAATAACTTTTAGCATAAAAACCTACTTGGTAACAAGTACTAGGGAGCTGTTGATAGTTTAAAACATTGTGAAAAACGGCTCCCTATGAAGTAACATAGTGTCGAGAAAGAAGTAATTTTCCACGAATTTGATTTCGAGACCTCAGAAATACATTTTGAGGGCCAAAAATCAAGCAACTAGAAGCACACAACTTTGTGTGACAAGGGTGTTATTATTATCTCGCCACTTCATAGGTTTGCTATTTTGTGCCATGTATGTTGAGATACACAAGTGAAAAGACTGTTCTTTGACAATTACCAATAGTGGCCAGTGTCTTAGACACTGGACACTATTGGTAATTGTCAAAGAAGACACTGAACACTATTGGTAATTGTCAAAGACCAGTCTTCTCACTTGGTGTATCTCAACACAATGCATAAAATACCAAACCTGTGAAAATTTGAGCTCAATCGGTCATTGAAGTGGCGAGATAATAAAAGAAAAACACCCTTGTCACACAAAGTTGTGTGCTTTCAGATGCTTGATTTCAAGACTTCAAGTTCTAAATCTGAGGTCTCGAAGTCAAATTCGTGGAAAATCACTTCTTTCTCGAAAAATACTCCACTTCAGAGGGAGTCATTTTTCATAATGTGCTATACTACCAACCTATCCCCATTACTCATTACCAAGTAAGGTTTTATGCTAATAGTTATTTTGAGTAATTACAAATAGTGTCTAGTGCCTTTAAACCATGTTCCCATTGGACTTTTCTTTTAAAGTACCGCATCTTTTCTGTGGAATTACAAAATTAACTCTAATGGGGACGCATGCTTTACACTGCCCTCCCTGTTAACTCACCGCGACTGTGTTGTAAAACTAATAGGCCGATAGAGGTCGTGGAAGACTTCCACAGAGCCACGGTAACTTAAAAGGGCCGCTAAAAAGTCCAATGGGACACTGTTAACCTACCGCGTACACACTGTCAAGACGCTATGCAAACGTAGCAGAATATAAGTCCAGGTGGGAATGCATGGTATAATTACACCAAAGCCACTCACAGTAACTTTCCGCTTGACTGTAGAAGAAAGAGTCCAATGAGAACATGGCTCTACACTGAGACCTTGGTGTGTGTGGGGGGGGTGTGTGTGTGTGTGTTAGAACATGGTGTAGTGCAGGACTGGGCCCGATTTCATAGAGCTGCTTAAAGAGCTGCTCAAAAAATTGCTTATACATGTACATGAAAGTAGTAGCATGACATTTCTTCTTTGATAAAAACCTGATTACCAACCAAATTTCCACGTGATTTTCAGGATAAGCAAACAACAGCTGAATACCAAGCAATATGCAACAAATGGTAATTTGGCTGGTAATCCTGTTTTTATCAAGGAAGAAGTTTCATGCTAAGCAAATACTTGTGCTTAGCAGCTCTATGAAATTGGGCCCTGGTGTAGAGATCACATTGAGATCAAACCCTCAAGTAACAAGACAGAAACAAAGACATAGCACACACATTACACAGGCATACAACATTTCAGCAGAACAGCTCAGTGATTTCCTGTTATTTGAGTTTCTCAGCTTTAAGTAGGATTTAAAACTTTGCATGGTGGAAATACGATATGGAAAGGTTCTCAGCTTTGTCATTGAAAACTAAAAAACACAGAGCAGAGTCTTTCTGTGCTGCAGTTTCATGTTTGAAAACTGTAATAAAGTTGATCCTTGTGGGACCTTCTTTAAAAAACAGTCTACAACTTCCTCATGCACTTCCTCGGGATTAACTGAATTTAAAATGAGCTACCATTTGTGATATATCCATGGAGGTAGATATGTCACTCTTCAAATGTGATGTGCTCTACCATCTGAGCTATCTAGCCCTATTGTTGGTGGTCTGCCTATTTTGCCAATATCTTTGTTCAGGGCAAGTCAGAAGCCATTCAACCTTATAACTGCTATTTGTAGCCAGGGATCACGCCCAAGTTTATGATACAACCTTTGGGATAGTTATGTTGCTGAGTGTTGCAGGTTCAAGTCCCACTCAAGTCCATGTGTTTTTGGTCTACCCAAAAATAAATTAGATTAGGTTAGGTTTATTTATTCATCATGAAACAGAGAAGAGTGTTTCCCAGTCATAGCCCAAAAAGGCAACATTCATAGATAATGAAACAGACACAAAACTGAACAACAGGAGAAATAAAAAACATACAATGCAATTAAAAGAAAAGAAAAGGCATCAAATATTTTTGCTAATCTCTTTCGAGCTTAATGTATGAACAAATTGTCTGTACAGCATTAGAACAAAGCTTTCAGCACCCCTTTACCACTAACCCTCCTTCCAGATGATAAAAGTCACGTTTTTTAAAGAGCTGTTTTAATCAGTATGATTACTTTGAACAGATCAGTGTGTATATTATGTACTTTATCGTGTTGACTGCATAGGAATATGAAAGTAAAGGCAGTGGTTGGGAGATTCAGAAACGAGCCTTCAAGCAACAAATACAGAGTCTAGAAACACAAAGAACAACAATGGCCGATAAACTGGAGCTACTCAAGGTATGTGCAGAGTATAGCAGAAATATCACAGTAACTGTAGAATGGATCATAAAGCCTGGTTTATACTTCATGCGAATGCAAAGTTAAAGGAACACTATGGACCTTTATCATGGTACAGCCATTTTGAATTACTCCCACTGATATCAATGTAACCAAACAGAGGCTGGAAGAACAAAATAGTCTGGTTCCTATTTGCAAAATGATTTTTAGCATTCATTATTGTTAATTGATACGAGGAACATGACCAAGATGGAGGCAGCATGGTAAGGTCTATACAACCAACTAGTCGAGTATCAAGCTGTTTACCAATTAGCTTTTCAGAACATGAAGATTGTTTTGTATTTTTTGTTTCTTTAGCAACAAGCCTTTGGTTACCAAGACCAGCTAGGTAAAAGGCGTCAACTGCTGGAACAGACTGAGATGAATTTCAAGTCTCGATTAGCTCACTTAGAAGGCTGTTTGACACGCTCGCAAGATGCTGTAGAAGATAAGAATAATGTGATACAGCGTCTTGAGAAGAGGCTAGATGAGATGGAGGATAGCAGGAGGAATGAAGATGGAGAGAGGAGGGAAAGAGATGGACGATTTCACAAGATGGACGCTCATATTAAGGTAGGAAGTCTTCAAAAAGTATTGCTTAAGAATTTATTACTTAGCAGAAATGAGCAGGATACCAGTCACAAATTGTACATGTTATTCTGGTTTAGTTATTCACTGCACTGGCGGCTAAGCAGGCTGAAAAAGTACATTTACAATAAAAATAGAGTAAACTTCATGTGACATAGTAGTTTATCTGGTAACCTTATTCTGGTAAGCACAATTTTGTTGTTCTTACATGTAGCTTACACATACAAATGTACTGGACTCCAACATAAAAGCTGCTTATCAGCCTGATTTTGTGTAAACCAGTATACTGTGCACAGTAGGTCTGAGCTAGCCCTATACATGTATAGGACTCTTCCTCTGTGCTGTACACAGATACAGAGTCCTACATATTACGGCCCATTTCTGGGGCAAACATCTTTCAAACCATCATAATGGATTTGTGAGGAATATATGAAGACCTAAACCCTACGCAGAAAAAAGTATGCTGCTTTGGAATGTGAATCTGTTGAAACTAGTGGCTTCTTGCAGATAAGATTGGAGTTATCAAGCTATGAACATTTTACGCCCCAGAAATGGACCCTGATATCCAGGACGACACTGTAGTATAATGGGGAAGTGTAAAGCCGCCATGGCTAGGTCTGAGCCAACCTTAATGAGAGTCAACTTTTTTTTAAAGCTCTTCTGTTTTGTTAAATTACAACAGAATCGGGACATTGTCATCAAATACCCAATAATGTTGACAACGGCAAACATATTAGTTAATTATTTGTTTGTGTTTCAAATAATGTGATGAGAAAATAAAATTATAGCTGTTGCAAACTGCTTACCAACCAAAAGGACCCATGGTATGTTGTGCAAAAATAGTTAATGGCCGGACGATTCAACCCTAGCAGAGTCTTTCTCGAAGGCTAAATGACAACACAACAAACATGAACAGAAAGTGTAACATTTATAAGCAGTGAAGTGGAAATACATGAATAGAAAGAAAAGAGTCTTAGAAGGCACACAGAGATAAGCAAGGGGTAAACAAAGAATGGGGGAGACAAGGGGTTAGTTGGAGGAAAGAGGCTGGTTTGACTACAAGAAGATTAACACACATTATAAATAATCATTACAAGTAAAGTAGTGATAGAAATACATGTAACCTTCAGCTGATCAGCTGATTGTGTCCCTTTTTAGAAATAGAGAGTTGAAGTCAATGGCTATGGCTGCGTTCGATTAGCTTCCCTGGGTAGACCCCGGTCTGCCCCCGGTACGTTCGAATAGCTTTGATGTCATTCCAGGAGCTCACCTGGGTTAGCCCCAAGTGCCCTGCTTGTGGAGTGGGTCACTTGGGGGCTGGCCCCAGGTGCATGACGTCACCACGAGAAGGTGGGTGATAGTTCGATTAGCTCTTGTCAGGGGCTCCCCCGAATGAGCACCGCGGGGTCGACCCAGATCCCACCCTAATAATAATATGAGACCGTGCAAGTATCACAAACTGCATGTTCAGCAATTGATCTTGTAAAACATTTTTACTTATGACACGAATGTAATGCATCTATTTTTACTCATGAGTACAAATGTGTTACAATTTGGGCCAAACAAATTTGAAAATATTGTTCCTCTTATTATAATAATAATAAACTACAGCATTTATAAGGCGCACTTTACTGAAAAGGAGAAACATTCAAAGGCGCCGGTCAAGTTTTGTCAAGATGTTGGAAAGCAAGCAAGAATAAGTGTGTTTTGAGTTTCTGCTGGAAGAGAGTGATGTTGTGTATTTGTCTGAGGTAATCCGGAAGTGAGTTCCAGAGTCTTGGTGCTATGTTGGAGTAAGCCCTGTCCCCATAACTGACCAGTCGAGTTCGAGAAACATGGAGCGTATTTCTGATAGATCTTAGACCTGGTCTAGTTGTACGGGGTGTCAAGAGATCGTGTATGTAGGGTGGAGCTGAACCATGTAGTGCCTTGAATGTGAGTATGATGATTTTGAATTGAATACGCTGATTGACAGGTAGCCAGTGTAGTTTATAGAGTATGGGGGTGATGTGATCGAACTTTCTAGTACCAGTTAGGAGACGTGCTGCAGCATTCTGTACTGACTGGAGACGATTAAGTGTGCTCTGAGGAAGACCGGTAAGAAGGCTGTTACAAAAGTTAAGTCTGGATGTGATGAATGCGTGTATGAGCTGCTCTGCCGCCTGCTTAGACATGAGGTGTCTGATTTTGGCAATGCGTCTAAGGTGCATGTAAGATATTTGGCAGACACGACAGACGTGCTTCTCAAGGGTCATACACTGGTCGAATATGACACCGAGATTACGCACGTCTGCTGGGTGTGACCTGGACATCACCAATTTGAATGTGTGGGATAGACATTTTGTGTTGAAGGTGAGGAGAGGAAATTATTATGAGTTTTGTTTTGTGAGTGTTGAGTTTCAGGAAATTGTCTTGCATCCATTATTATCAGTTGAGACCCCGACTATGTTGGCTTTTCCCAGTTAACAAGTTACTGCAACAGTATTGATATCGATGAATATTTTCCCACAAAACTAAATGTATTGAAGTTATTAATTTCCAGCTTTGTTGTGTATTTCATATTGCAGCATTTAGAAGATGAAACCAACCATCTGAGATGCGAGTTAGAATCACGAGATGGATTGATAAGAAGTGCAGAACAAACCATGAAGCAACATAAACATCAACTAGCTCAGATGGAGGAGTCTTTAGCCCTCAAGGACGATATGATCAGGTAATTTAAAGGCAGTGGACACTATTGGTAATTACTCAAAATAACTATTAGCATAAAACCTTACTTGGTAACGAGTAATGGGGAGAGGTTGATAGTATAAAACATTGTGAGAAACGGCTCCCTCTGAAGAAACATAGTTTTCGAGTAAGAAGTAATTTTCCACGAATTTGATTTCAAGACCTCAAATTTCGAAATCAAGCATCTGAAAGCAAGCAACTTCGTGTGACGAGGTAGCCTTGCTAAGGCAGTTGCATTATTCACTCCGAAAAGATGCTCTCGTTTACACTGTGCTAGTGTGTTGTATTCACACCGCACAACCCAACCGTAAACACTGTCACATCGCTCAACACTCACCGTACGGCACAAGTCATCCGCACTCGTACCACTAACCTGCATGCGGAGGCCGTAGGTCGACAGCCTTGTAACGTCTGAGTTTAATGTGTTAAAAATTCCAATATTGGAAAAAATGGGGGGGGGGGCTCTCGGATATGATAGTATGCTGCTCATGATTATGTATATCTTTTGTCGGACCTATTAGACAACACAGGATGTGAAGCAAATGAATTATTCATCTTGTCGTCCAATCATGCACTTCCCTTATCACGACCTTTGGACCCTATCATGCTTGCTGAGCGTCCGCGGTGGTTGTGTGATGTAAACATGACTTCCGCCACTGACCAATGGGGTCTCGTCTTTCGCGGGCATTGTGGTAATGTGTTGACTGTGGGAACTCTTCTTTAGTGCTCATTATATTAATGAGTCATAGGCTTTAACACAGACCCTACAAGGCTGTCATCCTACTGACCAAACGCATGCGGATAGCGTACAGGGGCGACGTGTCGTGTGATGTGGTTACGCAAAGTGTATCAAGTGGGTTTTTACAGCGGCTGTCTTTTTTCGGAGTTATTGTCTTTCTTCCATTACTGTCTCGTAACTGCGACAACCAATTGAGCTCAAATTTTCACAGGTTTGTTATTTTATGCATATGTTGAGATTAGTGCTGGGCGAATAGTGAAATTTTGATATTCGGATAACGCTGGTCAACTATCCGAAATTAACCGGATATTTGAATAGTTTTTTTCGCCGCTAGAGGGCGCTATAAAAATTTTAAAAAAAAAATTAAAAATATTTTTGTTTTGCCGCTAGAGGGCGCTGTTCGTCTGGAATGAGATCGTATGGGCGGATTGATATTAGTTTTAGACAGTGTCACTCAGTTCATTCATAAAAATAACTGGATCTAATTTAAAGATGGCGATTTGCTTTTTCTTTTGGTCGTGATTGACTCTACGTGAAGGAAAACTTTCGTAATCTTTGGACAAATTACGTCAGAAATGTCATTGTTTTAACTCTTCACGGAGGTGAGCATAGTTAAATACTTAATTTATGCTGTTTTATGTTGTCTTAATAGAAATTTCATAAGGATTCAGACAAAACATTCCTATCAGTTGTCGCCCGACGTCTGCGGATATTCGGATATTAAAGAATATCCGGTTACTTGGTTGTAATTGCAGAACTATCCGGTTTATAAATAATGTAGCCATTGGCGCCCTATGCGGATATCCGGTTAAGAAAAAAAAGGCATTCGCGGTTACAGATAGGAAAACCTATTCGCCATTAACCGGATATTCAAATAATTCGCCCAGGCCTAGTTGAGATACACCAAGTGAGAAGACTGGTCTTTGACAATTACCAATAGTGTCCAGTGTCTTTAAATCAATCAATCAATCCTAACGTTTATATTGCGCCATATTCCAACGATCATTGCTCATGGCGCCTTACAGTAATCTCTTGTTAACTGGTGAGCTTTGAATGAGGTCATAAAAATACGTATTGTACTGGTGGGTGATTGGCTGATGTTGTTAGGAAGACTGTTCCCATGAAAGCTTTTCCCATGTCAAGGGGTTCACCACAGCACCTTTAAAACCATTAACTTTTATTATTATTGTTATTATTATTATGATGTTCAGATGTTTAGATGTTTCTGGGGTAGACCATGCATGAGAGCTTTTCTCATGTCAAGGGGTTTGCCCGGTGTTGCTGGTTTGATTGGCACCATATTGTGCCACAGCACCTTGTAAACCAATAAATGGTGCTATGTAAAAGGAGTAGATCTTTTCATTCAAAGGTAGTCCCACATACCTTGCAGGAAAATACTGTATGTTAAAGCGCCTTGAGCGTCTCTGAGTGACGGATATGCGCATGCAGCATGCTATATAAGAAGCCACTATTATTACTATTTTTATTATTATTATTACTATTATACTTTTTTTCCCAGATGTTTGAAGGAAGACGGTGCTCAGGAAACAGTGCATCAGATTCATGAACTTCAATATGAACTAGATGAGAAAGCTACAGAGACTAGCAGATTGATAAAAGCAGAAACTCAGCTCAAGAATGAAACGCATAGGTTACAAACAAGGTAGTTTATACATCATTCCGTCGTGTCAGTGCAAAAAAAAAATGTATCTCCCAAAAGATCATTTGTAACATGGGAGTTTGAAATGTCAAAATATTGAATCTCACTTAAAATAACCTGGAGGTACACACAAAACAAGTATGCATCAAGATACAACGTTTTTTCACTGACGCAACAATTTGAGCTCGTTGTGTGCATGTTTTATTTCATGTACAATAGGGTGATCAGGGTGATCATTAACATGAGAAATACATTTCAGAATTTAGTTTGATTAAATCTTCATAAATCCTTGACAATTGACTGAATTGAATTTACCGAGTTTGACCTTTTTATGGTCTGTTTAGACTTGCTAATCATTGTAAATATAACAAACCTTTGTTGTTTTTACAACTTCAACAACTCCAAAACAAAGCTGCAAAATTATAGTTTATTGCCAAAAAGTCTGATCATGTTTTACCCCTCCTTGAAAAGCATCACTTCACTTCGCCTCCACAGTAGCAGCACGCAGCATCAGAGTCCAGCTTTCTCCAGGAGACGATCAGAGCATACTGATCGAAGCGTCGAGTTGAAACCAACGGTTCTTTTCAGAATGGCCCCAACTCATTAGAGATATTCATTACATGGTGTTACCGCAAACCTTTCCATATCGTATTTCCACCATGCAAAGTTTCAAATCCTACTCACTTGCTTCTTGTTCATAAATTTGATGATTGCATTATTCTTGATCGATTGTGCATCTTTATATTCTCTCAAAGAACTTACTATTCCTTATTAAATTTAACAGAAATAATCACTGTAAATTTCGCTCCAGTTTGATTCCTGTATTTTAAAAAGCCCAGGTTATGGAATGATTTAGAAGTTAAATTCACCATGCAATTATCGCTTATACCCCCATCACACCGCATTTTCTCACTACATTTTGAAAAATGGAGTGGAGTAGTAGAAACTTGGACGGGCTCGGACAAGTATGATTGGGAAGGCGTTCCAGAACTTTGAGCATACATGCTCAACTTTTTGGACAACCATTCCGTCCTAAAAGTAGACGGAGTGGCAACGTACTTAAAACGAAAAGGACGTACTATGCATGGAATTGCCATACTTGGATCAGACTACGGATGGCTAGATGATGGTGTCGGGCCATTTAGATGCACGTGTGAACACAGACCAGGTCCATTAATTTGTAGCACATTCATTCTGTTCACAGACATGCCCAACTCATTTTCAGAATGTAAAAGTGACTAGGGTCACATTGCAGACATGTTCCAGTCAAAGCTATTTGTTCTAGCCAGACCAAAATCTGTTTTACGATATATCTTTTAGGAAGAGTGCGGATGTTTTGAGAACAAGTTTGGTGTGACCCAGCCTATAAGCATCTTAAGTCTTTGCTCCAAACCTACTTATTTTAAAACATGACTGCTTTTCTGTTTTAGCTTATTGCAAAGCACTGTGTTATCTTCCAGTAATAGCCCTATATTATGATTATTGTGATTTAAATAGGTTAGATGAATCTCATCTGGAGTGTGCTAGATTGAATACTGATTTAGCGAAGAAGATAGATGAACTAAGACATCTTGAAGGTTCTCAGGTCAAACAGCTGAAGCAGCAGCTGAATCAAGTAAGCTTAATAAATTCAGAACTAGTCATCTCATTTTATTTTGAGGTATACTGGACTGGATCATTTTCCTGGTAGCATAGGAACTTTGTCTTTAGGCCTTTCCACACTACAAAAAGTCTCTGTGTTGGACAAGGATACGATCCTTGGACACTATTGGTAATTACTCAAAATAATTATTTACCATAAAAACTTACTTGTTGATGATCACTGGAGAGCTGTTGAATGTATAACACATTGTGAGAAACGGCTCCCTCTGAAGTAACGTTGTTTTCGAGAAAGAAGTTTTCCGCGAATTTGATATCGAGAATTAGATTTTGAGGTCTCCAAATGAAGCATCTGAAAGCACACAACTTGGTGTGACAAGGGTGTTTCTTCTTCCATCATTATCAAGCAACTTCGATGACCGATTGAGCTCAAATTTTCTCACTTTTCTTTTATTTTATGCATATGTTGAGATACACCAAGTGTGAAGACTGGTCTTTGACAATTACCAATAGTTTCCAGAGTCTTTAATGTGGACCGACCTTTTCACACAACAAATTTTCAACAAGGTGTCGCCTTATCTGCGTTGAAACCACGCAACCTTACTCGGGAGGTGGCTTGAGATATCTCGATCTGTTTCCAAAATTTTAACACGGATCAAATGTCGTAGTGTGAACACCTCTGGGTTCATTTTTGATCGTGTTGAGTATGCTAGGCGCAGTAGTTGTTGAGTGCATAGAGATAGAGTCAGCCGCGTGATAAAAACACCTCACAATAATTTGATAAGTAATAACTTACCGCTCTTGGCTATGGGTTCAACCGACGGGGATCTTACAATTTCTCAGCTTGTTTGATTTGTGCGTTTAATTTTTTCTAAGTTCCTTGTGTCTGTTGATAATGTTCTGATTATTCTTATCACTAATAGATGGATTCAACTGCCAATTGTGATGATAAACAATGGAAAAGTACAAATGTGTATGCACGACGCACAACTCTCACCCAATGATAGCCTTGTACGTGTGCTTGTTTATCAAAGATGGTGGTCAATGACGTCATGTGATGTTATCCCATGATAATTTGTTGATTAATTGTTACCCCATGCTCATTTATTGAAATCTAAAAGTATCATGTGCTACTGTACCCTCAGCCTTGGTTGTTGCATTGGACGCAGAAGCCCTTGTTTCCTACATACCCCAACTTGGGTTTATACACAGGAAAGAATTGTTAACAATAGTGTTTTATTGCATGCCTGATACTTCATGGAGGCAATGAAAGGCGATTGCCTCCATGCCCCCTGGTCGTTGCCTTTGCTGCCCTTGAAATGCTACAGTTGAAATGAACAATTTCCTCATAGGGTGCCCTTTACCTAGGAGAAAATGCCTTGGTGCCCTTGCCCTCTCAAAAACAAAGCATACATACCTGTTTTGGTTTGCGGTAACACCATGTGTGTGTCTACTTGCCAGGTAGATTATGTTCTTTAGAGAGCTGTCTTGCATTATATTCTACCACAGAATTTGAGAGACATTTCAGATTTGAAAGAACTGTTTTGCTTTTTAGCTAATACCTATGCGGTAGGTAGAAAACTGGATGGTTATTAGCTTCCCTACCGCTGAGTGAGTTCTTAATTGGTCTCTTCTTATCAGAACTGAGAACTGCAAAGCACGTATATATTGATACCTCACCATGCAATGCCTCAAATCCCATATAATGTTTTACCATTGTATTGTATGATACGTAGGCCAAAGAACTCAGCAAAGAGCAAGAGCAGCATTATCTTTCACATCTTGATGGTATGAGGTCAGAGGTTGCAGCTTTGACCTCTGACCTTCATCATCGTGATATGACTTTAGCAACATTGAGTCACAAGATTGCATCTGCTGAGAGGAATGAGAGGGAGGAAGCTCAAAAGAGTGAACGGCATCAACATGAACTGCAGGTCAATATTCAATTATCAATAAACAATCACATTCACTCATTCACATTTGAAATAAATGTATGTCGGTTATCTTGCAAATGAGAGAAAATGTTTGGATTTTTTGTTTACTAGCTTTGAAAACAACATAAAGTTGATGTGTTGCATCTGAGATGTCCAATGTTGTTATGTAGGGTTGCAGTTAGGAGCAAATTTGATTGCGCACCATGGTTAACTAAAGGTTGACTATTTTGACTTGAACCCAGGTTGGTTGACCATTGGTTGACTACGTGTCGTCGACTATTTGGAACCAGCCTCATGACCATGGTTTCTTATGTGGTCATGATAGCTTGTTCCATTCTAACATGTGTAAAGTGCAGGGGAGAAACAGTGAAACTATAGCGAAAAGGCGGAAGGCAATGGAGTGATGAATAGTGATGGTTGACTAGGCTTCCAAACGAGATGTTCAAGTGATTAAGCCACTGTGCATGTACGTTGCTAGTCATTGGTCAATCACAGGTCGACTAAATGTGTGCACTCCAACTTGCTCTTGGACTTTGTGTTGTGCTGGAAAAGTCGGCTCAGTGCTTGTAAATTGCCCTCAGAGTCTGCAGCCATTAGAGCAGATCATACGCATACCAGCTGCAATTGCAAGTGCATAGAACTGTATGTATGTGAAATAGAAGAATTGTCTCTTCTTTTTAGTTTAGGCCCAATTGTGGATCTTATTTCATCATCAAAATACATCATTTGTTAGATTTGTGTGCGTCTGCTTTGTTACATATGTAACTGTTGTCAATTGTCTAGAAGACTGCACAAGTCATATCGGCCTGACTACTTGGGCCTTCTCCTTTATATTCAACTTGGCATCAACCAACTGCAGTGCATGCCACCTGAGTAATTTGGTAGCACATGAGTAATTTTTGTCTTACAAACCGAAAGAATTTGATGTAAACATTTAAGTGTGAATGGAATCTCTTCTTTGAGATTGCCTGAAACTGGTTGCCTGTAAATTGCCTCCTGTGTCATGGCCCTCATCATGTTACTCTTGTTTTTTACCCAAATCACATGATGGTAAATCTGGTTGTGCCATGTTGGGAGTCCCTGTGCATATTTTAGGTGATGCCTGTTGGGTTAGACTTGAGTATCGTTATGACTCAAAATTACAGAATGGCAGACAATAACCACAGGTGACTTCAGTCCAAGGCTTTATGGATGTATATGAGACTTAGGAGAGACACGTTGATAAAGACTGTTGCTCATTAAAGGTAGTGGACACTATTGGTAATTAATCAAAACAATTGTTAGCATAAAAACTTACATGGTTACGAGCAATGGAGAGCTGTTGATAGTATAAAACATTGTGAGAAATGGCTCCCTCTGAAGTAACGTTGTTTTGGAGAAAGAAGTTATTTTAACGAATTTGATTTCGGGACCTTAGAATTAGATTTTGAGTTCCCGAAATCAAGCATCTGAAAGCACATCTGTGTGACAAGGGTGTTTTTTCTTCCATTATTATCTCACAACTTCGACCACCAATGGAGTTCAAATTTTAACAGGTTTGTTATTTTTATGCACTTGGTGTTGAGATACACCAAGTGAGAAGACTGGTCTTTGCAATTACCAACAGTGTTTCCAGTGCCTTTAAAGATGTTTGCGGGTTCAGAATTATGTACATACAAAGATATTTTCAATAAGTTATTTTGCCATGCCACATTGTGTGTGTGTCGATGATTTTCTGAATGCATTTTTGATTATGTGCAGATTACTAATGCCCAGTTAGATGCACTCCGCATTGAGAATCAAAGCCTAAGGGATGGCACTGGAAGTCCAGATAGTAACACACAGGATATGAGACATGCTGAGCGCCAATTACAAGAGCTTAAAAACATGCACAAACAACATATGAAGGAGTCACAGGTGCTGCAGGTTAGTACTCAAGTTCATTTATGTAGTATATATACATGTAGTACATGGAGGATACAACATATGAAGGAGTCACAGGTGCAGCAGGTTAGTACTCAAGTTCATTTATGTAGTATATGTACATGTAGTACATGGAGGATACAACATATGAAGGAGTCACAGGTGCAGCAGGTTAGTACCCAAGTTCATTTATGTAGTATATGTACATGTAGTACATGGAGGATACAACATATGAAGGAGTCACAGGTGCAGCAGGTTAGTACTCAAGTTCCAGTATCTAGTACATGGAGCATTCAAAGGTACTGCAGGTTAGTACTCAGGTTCCACTATCTAGTACATGGAGGATACAAAGGCACTGCAGGTTAGTACTCAGGTTCCAGTATCTAGTACATGGAGGATACAAAGGTAACTGCAGGTTAGTACTAGGGTTATAATTATTAGTCATTCCAGTATTGGAATCTGTTGGGAATTTTACCATTTTGTTAACCCATCAATGAATCCCTGTGAATTAAATTAAATTTAACTAATTTAAAGGTGAATTGAATCGAAGCAAATCAAATCAAATCAAAATGAATTATATTGTTTTCCATTTTTGAATTGAATTGAATTAAATTGAATTTAATTGGATTGATGTGCCTAGGAGGAGAATAGCATACTACAGAGGAAGCTGACTTCCATGACTCAACAACTACATGATTCAGAAGTAACTCAGCAGAACAGATATCAAGCAGTTATGCAAGAATCAAACAATAAGATGACACAAATCACTCTGGAACATGAGAGGTAATGATATGAATGATATTCCTAAATACCCCAGACAGTATCTCTACTCCTCCCCACAAGCTAACAGACGCCAATATTATCACGCCAACGCAATTCATAGCTATTAATAACAGCGCATAATCTAAACAGATTCTTTACAAAGTTTTTGAAAAATATATTTTCAACCTCGAATTTTCAATTGTCAAAGTGTCTATGATTGTAGTTTTTTTTACGTTTTTTACAAAAGGGCATTTATAAATGGGAATAAAGGAGCAGTGACTTGTTCACTACCGTTTTAAACCTTGCAGGGTCATTGCTGTGCGATAAAGGCCCTCGCCTTCGGCTTGGGCCTTTATCACACAGCAACGCCCCTGCCGGTTTTAATTGGCCGTTTAAGAACTTGACGCTACCCTTTTATTCCCTCAATAATAAACGTAAGTATAACGCGCCTTTTTACTGCAAGGTGAGTAGGACAAAGATTTTGAAAATGATGAGAACTTACCCTTAGCACACCATGTAATGGTTTACATGGTGCTACAGCGCATACAGCAGCCAGAGCCAGGAACACCAGGGCAAATGGTTTACATGGTGCTACGGCGCATACAGCAGCCACAGCCAGGAACACCAGGGCGAATGGTTTACATGGTGCTACAGCGCATACAGCAGCCACAGCCAGGAACACCAGGGCGAATGGTTTACATGGTGCTACGGCGCATACAGCAGCCACAGCCAGGAACACCAGGGCGAATGGTTTACATGGTGCTACGGCACATACAGCAGCCACAGCCAGGAACACCAGGGCGAATGGTTTACATGGTGCTACAGCGCATACAGCAGCCACAGCCAGGAACACCAGGCGAACCCCTTCTCCTTTCAAAAGTGCACTGGGTTCTTTTACACAACACATGGGACCATCGACTTTACATTCCATCCGAGGGACAAAGCAATGTTGTTTTGCTTAAAGACACAAGTGTCACGGCTGGGGATTCGAACCCACACTATGCTGATCAGAAACACAAGAGTTTGAATTTGTTGCTTCTAACCGCTCGGTCACGACACTTCCACGATCTAATGTTTCTTCCATAATTAGGTTCAGAAATGGGAATTTTGTCTTGTGCGCATTTGTACTCCACGTCACTAGGCATTCTATACTTGCAAGGCTAGTGCAGAAATTTGGGGCTTGCCAAGCAAGCTGAGAATGGTGATCGGGAGCATAACATTTGGCGGTTAGCAGAGCCATCAAAGCGGTCCCTGATCTATTTCACAAGCAAAGAGAAACTTAACCATCTTTGATGATCCAGAATGTATATTTTAAAGCTTTTACAATTTGAAACATCTGCATTGAGTTGATAACCACGAGGTGCTGCTGCAAAAGTATCAAAACGTATCCATCACTCTTTTCTTTCAAACTATAATATAAACAAGAGGTTACAAAGCAAAAAGAAACAGTTGTCTGAAAGTTACATTCAGTTATTTTAACAAATTTCCTGTTTGTTTTATAACTTTATCCTCTATTTTTTTTAGGAAGTTGAAGATTTTAGCAGAACGACACAACCATGATGCTGAGCTACTGCAATGTCAGTTAGATACTACAGTACTACAAGATGACTCTGAGATCAGTCGATTAAGGGATCTATGTTCATCACTCAAGGGGAAACTCAAAGAGAAGACTCATTTACTCAATAGTAAGTAGGGTACAGTCAATTACATGCACAATGTACATTCAGCAGACCCCAAAACAACATTGCCAATTCCCCTGTGAACCTGTTACAAAGTGCTCCTGTGTGCCTTCTATGTAAACATACAGTAAACCCAAAACAATACATCAGATGGTGTTGTCAATGTACTTGTTATACCTCGGTAACAAGTTGTCAAGTTTGATATGTCCAGAACCAATTACCAATAGTGATACACAAGTGTAGAGTTGTTTCTTATTTGAACAACTGTTCATCTCCTTATTAAACCAAGTCCCTTGTATACTCCATGGTAATGATGTTTGAAGATGACAACAGACCTTTGAAAAGAGGAATAATAATTGTATAATGTATGTTCAATGAGTATAATGTATTTTAGCATTTATTTATGATTTATCTTGAAGAATTATCTTGAAGAAAAAAATTAAAAGATCTTAATCTCAAAGTTAATCTTTAAGTTTTATGCAGAAAAAGTAGTGCCACTGTGATAGTAGGTGTATGTCAAACACACCAGCTTAAACTATAACTTGATTTTAGGAGAACTCATGGCTTTTAATACAGCAAGTATGTTATTGATTAAGGTGTTTGTGTATTTTTTCTGATCCCTTCAGGATTGCAAGGAGAGAATAATGCTATGGCAGGATTTGTCAGTAACGTAGAAACTATCGCAACATCCCCACCTTACCCGTCACCATCATCAACTCATCGTAAATCATCCCATCACTCACCCCGCCACCCATCAAGCCCCTCATCCTCCTCAATCCAATCACCTCATGAGCTGAGCCTGTCATCTACAACACCTCGTACTCGACGACAATCACCAGCAGCAAGGAAGTTATTTGAGGATGACTACAACGCTGCAGCCATGCCTGAAATACTGGGATTCCCGGAGCTTGTTATACCCTCTAATGATGTGGATTCTAAGGTAAGGTTTGATCAACGACTGGGTCGGGTTGCAAATAATAATAAAAGGTATTTGTAATGGCCCAAATCGAAGACAATGTAAACAAAAAAGTACATGACCACATCCAGTGAATGCTAAGTACACAATAACAATAATACCACTAAAAACAACAACAATGGGAAAGAGATCAGAAACCACGATCAGACCTGCAGCATTGAACCAAAGAAAGTCCCGATATTTGTACAGAGTAAAGATGTCAGCCTATTCCTTTGTGTAATTTCCTGTTGCAGAGGCCGGATTCCAGACAGTCTATTACAGCCAGTTTTATGGCGGAGGACCTACGTAGAACCAAAGACTTAGAGCAGCTTTTAGATGATCATATTGCAAACCTTGAGCAACAAACTGATGACACAATACACAGGAGGCGCATTGGTGGTGATGGTGGTGACCTATTGGGTCAAGAGAATAGGGTTTAAAGGCACTTGACACTTTTGGTAATTACTCAAAATAATTGTTAGCATAAAATCTTTTAAAACACACTTCTTGTTTGTTAAGTATTCTGGTTGGCTGAAACATGGTCACATGGGGTGAACTAATATAGTCTACTGCTTGCGCATGCATGTTTTGGGGGAATAGTGCCTGCCGGGCAGTAGTCTTTGAAAATAGTGCCTGGTTACAGCGCCCTCTCTTGACTTGAACCGTGCAACTACAAAACTTCTGTTGTTTTCCTGATCTCTGTTCTTATTTCACATGTAAGACTGAGGTGTGATATAAAACACATATTGACTGGCATAATTCGGTAACTAGTGTACGTCTATTCCCCCTTGGTCTGGTCTGGTAATTGATTTCATCATGAGACATGCTGTAGACAATAACAACAGAGGTATTGTCCTTATACCCAGGTGAAGCTCAAGATATCCCGAGGTGAGGCTTTCTGATTTAGACTATGCCGACGACATAGCTTTATTCGAGGAATCAGCTACCAAGATGGCTGAAACAATAGAATCTATAAGATCACTTGCAGGAAAACTCGGGCTACACATGAGTTTCAAGAAAACAGAACTCATGACAATTGGAAAGTCAACTGCTTCCGCATACACTCCCTCATCCACTCCCATTGTCCCACTTGGAAATGAAGGAAACATCAAAGTGGTGGAGCATTTCAAGTACCTGGGTGCCTTCTGCAGTGCTGATGGAACAATTGGCAAAGAGCTGAAGGCAACAGAATTGGCAGAGCTGCAGGATCTTTCAGGGAGCTGGAGAAGATATGGAAAGATCGATATCTCAACCTGAAGTTCAAGATGAGGTTCTACAACTCTCGTGTTCGTTCAACCTTGCTGTACGCCGCCGATTGCTAGAGTCTGACAGAGAGAGACGAAGCCAGGCTAGATGCTTTTGACATGAGATGCCAAAGAAAGATTCTGCGTATTAAATGGACGCAACATACCACAAATAAGCATGTAAGAACAATGACCAAACAGCCCCCACTAACATGCATCATTAGAAAACGCAGATTGCAGTGGTTTGGTCACCTCCAACGAATGGGAACAAATCGCATCACTAAACAACTCTACAACTTGTCACCAACCCATGGGAAACGCAGACGAGGGCGCCCTAGGACATCATGGAAAAATGTAATTCAGAGGGACCTCTCCAGACTGGGCACGGGGTGGTCTGTTGAGGAGGCAGAAGTGGCAGCTCAAGACCTTTCTATTTGGAAGCGTCTCACAAGTCAGGCAGCCGGTGTAGAAATGCATGATGCTAACCGATGATGATGATGATTCCCCCTTGGGCCTGTGAGTGACCAGAAGAGGGGCCTCGGGAAATAGGTCTCTCATCTGGTCACTCAAACTCTCTCGGGGAAAAGATGTACACTAGTTACCTCATTGCCAGTCAATATGTGTATAATAGGGCCTAAGGGAATAAAAGGGGCAGTGACGCGTTCTTAAAGGGCCGTTTAAAACCGGCAGGGTCGTGGACGTGCGATATAGGCCTGAGTCGAACCCCGCACAAATGCTGTCCGAAAACAACCGGTTATAAACAGCTCTATCAAGTCATTATCAACCTTTTAAACAACCACTTGACGCGTTCTTCATCACTAGGAATAGCGAAACTGTCTGAGGTAACTATGAATAATAAGAAAATTTGTAAAGCACCAAACTTGTAAAGCGCCATCTATCTAAGACTAAACTTATTCTGAGGCGCATGGTAACAAGCGATGGAGAGCTGTAAAACTTTGTGAGAAACGGCTCCCTCTGAAGTAACGTAGTTTTTAAGAAAGAGTTATTTCACACAAAAATATTTGATGAGGTCTCAAATTCAAGGCATCTGAAAGCACACAACTTGTGTGACAAGGGTGTTTTTTTCTCTATTATTCTCTCTCAACTTTGACGACCAACCGAGTTCAAATTTTCACAAGTTTGTAATTTTATGCATATAATGTTAAGATACACCAAGTGAGAAGACTGGTCTTTGATAATTACCCAAGGTGTGTCCAGTGCTTTTAAAGACACAATACGCAGGAGGCTTGAAATATTGGCAATTTCTTTTAGACCATCTCAAAATTATGGAGAAAAATATTGTGTTAGTCATCAGATTATCAAATGTTGTTTAATAATCTTACCATCTTATTAGGTTGAAATATTGCATTATATGGCAGTTGTTTGGGTTTGCGCCTTTCTGTTTGGGGAGGGGGTTTGGAGGAGGGGGGGGTTTGTCTGTTTAATGTTGCATTATATGGCAGTTGTTTGGGTTTGCGCCTTTCTGTTTGGGGAGGGGGTTTGGAGGAGGGGGGGTTTGTCTGTTTAATGTTGCATTATATGGCAGTTGTTTGGGTTTGGGCCTTTCTGTTTGGGGAGGGGGTTTGGAGGAGGGGGGTTTGTCTGTTTAATGTTGCCTTATCTGGTAATGTACGTGTATTTGTGCTTCCAAGGTATGTGATTTGTTCTATGCAAGGAGCCTTACATTTACTGTTATCTTCCAGTACGCGCCAATCCTCCAATCAGATGTTCAAACCGGAGTGTGACATCAGGCGATAACCTACTCCTTGTTTTTATATTGCACTCTGTGTATTGTGAGTGTTAATGCGTTACGCTCCACATACGGTCAGTGCAAACATTACATTTTAAACTTAGTGCGTGCAAAACCAAAAACAAAAACACAACCTAACCTCATTGACTTAATGAGGCTGGAAGATAAATTTGTTATCACAATAGCGCTCGTGGATTACATAAAAATGTAGCGCGTCCCATATCCTTCAACCTCGTTGGATATGGGATCGGACGCAGAAGCGCTAATTTTTCTGTATTCCACTCGCGCTTGTGTCACAATTTTAATGGGAATCAAGAAATTTGTTGTATAGATAGATCCTCTGAGCAGTCACTTTTTTTTTTCCATAAGGTAAAATTGCAACCTTAAAAATGCCACAATAAATTGCCAACTTCAGCTTCCTATCTATATTGATGTTAAATTAATAATTATAATATTAAATAATATAAGACACCAAAATCCAACCAAATTTAGGTGCTCTAGGTGCACGAAATGTAAATACTTTAATAACCAGGGTGTCAAATTACTTTTTAAGCCTCGTCCATACTTCCTGCGAATCAAATGTGAAGAGAATTTTGACAAAACAAATTTGCAGCAAATAACTAACTTGCATCAGTTAAAATGTGCTCAACTCCAGTGAAACATTCTCAGTTAAAAGAGAGCTGTGACGTCAAAATTCATATCGGTCGCATTCAGTATGAATCGGGCTTTAGTCCAGATTTTGGTCCAGGATATTTTACGTTAGCCAAGTCACACGCTCAAAGTAGAAAGAGTGTGAGATACTGGGTGAGTTCGATTAGTTTCCCTGTGTCGACCCCGCGGTGCTCATTCATGTGAGCCCCTGACAAGAGCTAATCGAATGATCAAACCGACTCGCCCTCTCGTGGTGACGTCATGCACCTCTGGCCACTGGGGGCCGACCCGGGTGAGCCCCTGGAATGACATCAAAGCTTTTCGAATAAGCGGGGGTAGACCAGGGTCAACCCAGGGAAGCTCATCGAACGCACCCACTAATGTGTATATTACAGTGTCTCGTCATCAAGGTGAAGCTTTGCCTCATACATGTACCATAACATGAAGTCACAACAAATAGTAATCCACAAGAAATGTACCTTGGATTTTTTGTAAGAAGCTCCATGGTCAATGTCATAATACACTGCACAGTTGCTGTATTAGTATAAACCAACTTCCATAATGAATATGACACACAGAACAAGAGGAAATCCACTCTACTCATTCCCTTTACACTGTTTATTGCTATTTCGGAAGACTGAGAAATTACTGAATACATTCCTTTATGGCGGGCATATACAAAATATCTCACTAAGTATCAAATGTAGTAGTATTTCATTTCAATAGTACATGTAGTATTTGGCCTGGTTATTTTTACAATGAGTACTTTATACTAGCTCTTTATATCAGATGAATGGCAAATTGAAATGACTAGCAATGTGAGATTTGTTAGCACTGATGAATCTGTTATTCTGGTAACAGACATGGTAAGCCAATCTCATGTTCCTACAATGGATTTTGCAGTCTGGGGAGTCGTGCCAAATCACTACTCAGTCATAGACCCCTGCAAACAACATGACCTACTGCTGTACCATTTTGTGGGAGGTCAAATTCATCATGTAATAATGTCATCAGAAAGTATTTCAGGCAGACCCAATGACAGATAGTGAGCCTGCATCTTATATGCAAAGAGTCTTAAAGGCAGTGGACACTATTGGTCATTACTCAAAATAGTCATCAGCATAAACCTCACTTGGTAACGAGTAATGCCATGGGGAGAGGTTGGTAGTATAAAAAATTGCTCCCATTGAAGTGATGTAGTTTTCAAGAAATCTGTAATTTTCCACGAATTGGATTTTGAGACATCAGATTTAGATTTTGAGGTCTCGAAGTCAAGCATCTGAAAGCACACAACTTTGTGTGCCAAGGGCCGTTGTTCTTCCATTATTTTCTCGCAACTTTGACGACTAATTGAGTTCAAATTTTTGCAAGTTTATTTTTTATGCATATGTTGAGAAGACTGGTCTTTGACAATTACCAATAGTGTCCAGTGTCTTTAATACATTGGTAGTAGTCATCAAGAAAGCTACAACTGTTCAATAACACGACCCATGCTAATTATTTACACTTATTGTAATACACACATATTTAGAGTACATATATACAGTGAAGCGTGATTAAGAATGAATGGTAGCAAGCAGCAGCTTTTGTTTAGTACTAAGATGAGGTGTCCATTATTGACGCATTGCCATCAAATACTGCAAAAAGATCCTCAAAACAACAAATCCAAACTCCAAAGAAAACGTATAAGGGAGGATAGAAAATGCAGTCAGAAATTTGATTTTTTTTCTAAATAATTTTCCTGGCAGAAACTTCAGCAGACTAGCATTGAGAAATCAGAACAGACGTATGTAAGAAGCATATCTGTTTAATCACTCAGACAGTGAGACCCGAGAGGACCATCAGGACCCAATTTCATAAAGCCGTTTTACAAAATAATGCTGCTTAGCAAATTTCTTTGCTAAGCAAAAGAAAATAGAGCACCAGTTGCAACAATGTAAACTAAATGGAATATTGGCTGGTAACCAATGTCTGCTCCGCATTTGTTTGTGCTTACAAACTTTATGAAACAGAGCCCTGATCATTTAACAGTTGAATGTGCTCAATGCTGAATGTTCCTTCTCACACCATAGATTTGCAAATAAACCAAGAAGCACATACATCTTTATGGTATGAATTTATTATTGGTACACTTCCTGCCATTGTTTATATCACAGGAGTTAAGCAACACTTTATGTTTGGAAATACATACAAATCTTATTTAAAGAATGCAGTTATGTGCTACAATGTGCAAACTGACTTTTTGCAACAAGGTTTACCATTAACAAAATGTAATGGCCCATGTCTTTTGTAGTATTTAGCACATAATTAGTACATGTGTGCATTATATTCAAAACACAGTATTAATAGCCTACTGTCCATCTGCCAGGACTTATGCACTGCTTCACCAAATGTCTCAACTCAATCTGTTGTAAACCGGCTATGATATATGCAAAACTACGTTCCCACCTCATTTTGCTGTCAACTCCATTGATTTTACATTCTCTCTGTGTACAAGTAGCTTGGCAGTCATCTCTGTACATAACTTAATTTATAGTCAGACACCATTTCAATATACATGTTCATCAATGATTCATAAGGCACTGTGATACGTATGAAAAGTTTATCAAAAGTTTGGATGGATTGAAATATTATCTGGAAGAACCTTCCACCATTTCAAAAGAGATAACAAATATAATATTGTATAAATTATCTATAATTATAAGTATAATTACAAAAAAATGCTGTACTTGTTTGTTTATTGAAGAATTAAAGCAAGTACAGTGTGCTGCAAGCAGAATACAAGATGCTTATCGTCTAGTCTACTTCTAGCTTGTAATAATGTACAGTTTACAAAACTTTACAGAGTATTTTGAAAAGGCCATGCCATAAGCCGAAGCTGTTTATTCAGATGTTTGAACCGACTTTTACAATTCCTGGTGTGAAATATGTAGTATGTCTTCCAGTGTGCAGTTTTTCAGAGTTTCAAAATATTTATGATTAATAAATAAATAAAGTATTTGTGTTGGGCTTATTAATAAGGCCACTATTGATTAATTAAATGAAGTCAAGTTGTTTACTTTGCCTGGGTTATTGATCATATTGTGCATCGTTTACATTTAATAATTAAGTTATGTATGTCACTTTTGAACTTGTCAATGTGTAGCATTAATTTTACTTACTACAGTTCAAATGTAGACAATGTATGTTTTTTTCTGATAGTTGAATCATATTGTTTTGTTCTTGGCTGCAAATTGTGTCCAGAGTTTTTTCTTGATTGATTGATTTGCACCAATAGTGTCATTGAGCAGTGGAAAGATATGAAGCTAGCTTGATAGAATGAACATTAACTAGTAATGACTACCCATATACTGACTGTATGGTTGTGGCTATCAGCAAGGCATGTCATTTTCATTATGTTAAAACGCTCGGTCAAGAACATGAAAGTTGGCAATTAATTACATTTTATTTACACCATTTGCTAGAATTTGCACTTAGCATAAACACTCGTACTACTTCCCTGATGACTACATCCTTAATCAGTTCTAAAATTCATCATACATGCTGAATTACTTTAATGACTTGGGAATCCATCAATGGGTAACATGAAATGTGACAGGCTCTACAAAAATAAGTCGCTTGTTGCACAACCCAGTTTCCAGTACAGGGCTGTTGGCAGGGTGAGGGTTTTTTGTTGGTTTTTTTCCATGTGGTTTCATGCTTCTTAAGGGTCTATATTTTCACATTTTCTGAAAAAAACCTTTGTTTTTGATAGATAAAGGTGAATAAACCAAGTACTTTTTGTTCATCCCCTAGACGTCAATAGTTTTTATTAAACAGGCCGTTTCCCCAGTATGGGTTATTTTCAGATTGTGACATAATCTTTTTTCAAAAGGTCATATCTTTTTAACCAAACATCATACAAGTGTGTAAGACATGTCAAAATGAAGCTTGTTGTATGCTCTTTTCAGCAATGTATAAAACCCAATAAGTTAATTGTCCCCCTTGTGACTCATTTTGCAGAGCCCATCCTTCATTCATGCACTGACTGCCACAGCCTTAAGCTCTGGGACTTAAGTAACATAGCTTTAATGAATAATGTTGTTTATATTTATTCCACACAAGCTCAAGCAATACCTCTCGTAATACTACTACTCGCTAACTATTGTATAGAGTCAAATCTACATGTTATTATACAGAGCAATAAACATCAAAACAAACAGTTTTCTCATTAAGAAAATAAAATACTTGGAAGGCAGAATCAATTCAAAATCTAAAACATAATGAAAATGGAAGCATCTGAACTGGGAAAGTTAAAAAATAAACATGAGATTGCCTTTTCACCATTTAAAAATCAAACAGTTAATTTTTACAAAGCATTATCCTGTGAGTTATGAACTTCTAGTGGCAGGCAAAATCTTGGACGTCACATTTCACTTTTGGTGCATGTTTACACAAAATTATGCAAAAGTCCAATTTTTTTAGTACCTATTTTTAAGAATAACAATCTTGTATTTGTAGATAAAATAAAAAAAGCTATTAATTTCATGAGCCTTTTTTTCATGACACAAAGCACATAAATGTAAGATTAATAAAAGTATGAAATAGTAGGGGAAGTTTAATATGTTGCAATATAAACATGAGGTATCAAGGCTAAGTTCCTTTAGCCCTTTATTAACAAGGCACAATCTAGTACTCAAAACCATTCAATCCAAAATACCAATCATTTAGCATCTGTCATAAAAAAAATACATGTTTATAAATATTTTCACACAAGGTAAAATTAGATCAATAAATATGCTAAATTTCTGTGTTACAATTCAGACAACACAATGTAACACTCACCATATCCATGGGTCCATGTTAGTCCCTCTTCACAATGAATAAACCTTTACAGTAAATGACCAGGAGTCAGTGCTTGTGGTTTTATAGTTACCACAAGTGTTATTCAAACTCTGACCTTCAAAGTCAAAGTGATAGTGCCTGGCCAAACCTCTTGTTCAAAACTGAGTGAACAATCTCTTTGTACACCATTGATAAAGAACTTGACTCGTTATAACTTGGACCCGGTCATTTCTGAGAGAAATTGGTTCTGTAAAGGTCAGTTGATGGTGTCCCATTACTTGAATCAAACTTGTTGAACCATTATACATTTACCAATGGTGTACTCTGAATCAAACTTGTTGAACCATTATACATTTACCAATGGTGTACTCTGAATCAAACTTGTTGAACCGTTATACATTTACCAATGGTGTACTCTAAATCAAACTTGTTGAACCATTATACATTTACCAATGGTGTACTCTGAATCAAACTTGTTGAACCATTATACATTTACCAATGGTGTACTCTGAATCAAACTTGTTGAACCGTTATACATTTACCAATGGTGTACTCTGAATCAAACTTGTTGAACCATTATACATTTACCAATGGTGTACTCTGAATCAAACTTGTTGAACCATTATACATTTACCAATGGTGTACTCTGAATCAAACTTGTTGAACCGTTATACATTTACCAATGGTGTACTCTGAATCAAACTTGTTGAACCGTTATACATTTACCAATGGTGTACTCTGAATCAAACTTGTTGAACCGTTATACATTTACCAATGGTGTACTCTGAATCAAACTTGTTGAACCATTATACATTTACCAATGGTGTACTCTGAATCAAACTTGTTGAACCGTTATACATTTACCAATGGTGTACTCTGAATCAAACTTGTTGAACCGTTATACATTTACCAATGGTGTACTCTGAATCAAACTTGTTGAACCGTTATACATTTACCAATGGTGTACTCTGAATCAAACTTGTTGAACCGTTATACATTTACCAATGGTGTACTCTGAATCAAACTTGTTGAACCGTTATACATTTACCAATGGTGTACTCTGAATCAAACTTGTTGAACCGTTATACATTTACCAATGGTGTACTCTGAATCAAACTTGTTGAACCGTTATACATTTACCAATGGTGTACTCTGCAGTTGCACATCTTTTGTTTCTATCACAACTCAATTCCTCAATCACGGTGCAGCCATCTTGTTTTCGTGTAGTCAAATTAATGAGACAAAGGAGGCAAGTCTTTTACCTCTTCATTTCCAACCAGCCAGTGAGGACAAGTCTCTTAATGTGTACACATTGTCACATCTTACACGATGGAAGAGTGTAATAGTCCACTTGTCAGTTAATACTGTTTGATTGTTTCATTGTCTACAAGGTACAATATTAACTTGTCAGTTAATACTGTTTGATTGTTTCATTGTCTACAAGGTACAATATTAACCTAGAGCACCGGTACAATCCTAGTATCTAACTTCTTGCAGTTTAATATTGACATAATAGATCTGGTTTCCATAAACACAAGACATCAAATCACTGCGAGTTGATGTCTCATGAACTGAATTCAAATATTCATTGGAAAAATATCAAAGCATGTTCTTAAATTCTGCATAACATAGGAACTCTGTTTTGTGTGTCTACACCACCAGTGTATATACTTCACAATGCATTGAAATACAGAGGTGCTATGTGTTTTTTTTTGTTAATTTAGCAATATTTGCCTCATGGTTTGCCACCATGAAAGCAAACCAACTTCGTGTTAGTCAAAAAACTACATCAATATAAAGACCATAAACAACGTCATAGCACTGGTTAATGTTTATACAATCCATACTGATGCAGTGATTAAGTGATAATTTGTATGTGGTTGATAATTGAGGTAAGACCAGGAAGACTGTATTTATAACCATGTGAGAAAGTTATCGATTCTATTAGGTGAGGCCAGGACTGCTTCTACATCATTCAAGATGTCCGTATTGAGTGCTTCATGAAGACTGGGTACCAGATCATCACTATCCATGTTGCCTTGGTTACTATTATCACCGGTGCCTTCCATTGGACCCATATCAATGTTGGTACCCGGCATCGAGTCTAAGAAGTCCATATGACGTGGCGTCATGGAGGCTGGGATCGGAGTCTTGCGTTCACCTGTAAGTCATAAACAATGTTTCAGGAATGGTTATTTGTAAACGTGTCGATAACGATAAGTTGTATTTTGTATATGGGATTTGAGGCATTGCATGGTGAGGTATCAATATATATTTGGTTTGCGGTAACACCATGTGTGTATCTACTTGCCAGGTAGATTATGTGCTTGATATTCTACTACCACGTAGAGTTCGGGAGACTTCTCAGTTCTAAAATAACTGTCCTGCTTTTTAACCAAGGCAGAAGGTAGAAAATCGGCCAGGACTACTACTTGAGCTTATAGGATTGTTATTAACTTAATTACCAGGGAGTGAGTTATTGGTCTCAACGTTTCAAATAGCTTGCCAAAGTCATTGTCAGGAGACACTACCTTCTGCCCAGGTAGTAGTTGTGGTGTTTAGGCTTTAACCACTGAGACACTTAGACATGTTTGATTGGACGTTTATTATTGGTCAGACATCTTGGATTGCAACTAATAGACTTAACAACTACAGTCAATAGAGGGCGGTACAACAACTCTACAGTAGTTAAAAAGCAGGACAGTTGTTTTCAGAACTCGGAAGTCTCAAAAATTTGGAAAATCTACTATATATGGTAGTAGAATATAAAGCAAGACAGTTCTCTACAGAACTAAATCTACCTGGTAAGTACCTACACACATGGTGTTACCTTAAGATTGTATTTTGTAGCTGGCATGAATGGAGTTCATCAATCATCTAGAGAGCTTCATTGAGTATTGCTGTTCTCATTACAGATAGTTCCTCACAATGCACAAGAAGCTTCGAACTCTTCATGTTCATCATCCGAGAAGGCTTTATTCTCATCACTAGTCCGAGGTTTGATAGACTAGCTGCTCATGACTGCTCATGTGAGTAATGTTTCTTACACTTTAAAGACACTGGACACCTTTGGTTATTGTCAAAGACCAGTCTTCTCACTTGGTGTGTCCCAACATATGCATAAAATAACAAACCTGGGAAATTTTTACTCAATTGGTCATTGAAGTTGCAAGAGAATAATGAAACAACGGAAAAACACCCTCGTTGCAACAGTTTGTGTGCTTTCAGATACATAATTTAATTCTTCAGGCCGAAGTCTTTTATTATTTGAGTGAGATTACTTCAGAGGAATCCAGTTCTCACAATGTTTGAACACGGTCGGCCATTATATGGAGTCAAAATTTTGCCTCCACAAAATGGCCGATCGTGTCTCTTCCTGACGTAAAAGAAAAACCGTGCAATTTCGAATCTTACTTGTGTGGATCATTATATTCTACTTTTAAAACATCTTTCTAACCATATGCATTTCACACCAAATGGTTTTCAAATGCGTTTCAAAGACCAACTCGACCGACCCAAGGCAACGTGTTCCTTTTAAGACATGGCATTTTCTAATGCTTACAGATCTTTCGATATGATTACACTCTAGGCTGTAATTTGATTGTAAGGTGTCAACTTGGGCAAACTACAGGCATTTTTTTGACATTGCTGCAGTACTTTTGATTCTTATTCCATTTGAATAACTCTGCCTTTGATAGCATTGATTACTAACCTTCAATAGTTTCCATATCTTCTACATTACTGAGTAAGTCATCGGGTGTACGTGGATGGCTATAACTGCTCATCCCACATCCGCTATCACCACTTTCCTCCCGGCTATGGAAGTTAGATGTATTACTGCTACTCAAGAATGGATCAAGGCCTGTAGTACTGACTGTATTACCATCTTGATTACCATTACTCACAGTCACAGGGTCCACAATCTCTCTCCTCAATTGAAGCTCCTGTAGAAATAATCAAAGCAACCATGTCATTCAGTACACCCCAACCATGTCATTCAGTACACTCCAACCATGTCATTCAGTACACCCCAACCGTGTCATTCAGTACACCCCAACCGTGTCATTCAGTACACCCCAACCATGTCATTCAGTACACCCCAACCACATCATTCAGTACACCCCAACCATGTCATTCAGTACACCCCAACCATGTCATTCAGTACACCCCAACCATGTCATTCAGTACACCCCAACCATGTCATTCAGTACACCCCAACCGTGTCATTCAGTACACCCCAACCGTGTCATTCAGTACACCCCAACCATGTCATTCAGTACACCCCAACCACATCATTCAGTACACCCCAACCATGTCATTCAGTACACCCCAACCATGTCATTCAGTACACCCCAACCATGTCATTCAGTACACCCCAACCATGTCATTCAGTACACCCCAACCATGTCATTCAGTACACCCCAACCATGTCATTCAGTACACCCCAACCACGTCATTCAGTACACTCCAACCATGTCATTCAGTACACCCCAACCATGTCATTCAGTACACCCCAACCATGTCATTCAGTACACCCCAACCATGTCATTCAGTACACTCCAACCATGTCATTCAGTACACCCCAACCATGTCATTCAGTACACCCCAACCATGTCATTCAGTACACTCCTACCATGTCATTCAGTACACTCCAACCATGTCATTCAGTACACTCCAACCATGTCATTCAGTACACTCCAACCATGTCATTCAGTACACCCCAACCATGTCATTCAGTACACCCCAACCATGTCATTCAGTACACCCCAACCATGTCATTCAGTACACCCCAACCATGTCATTCAGTACACCCCAACCATGTCATTCAGTACACCCCAACCATGTCATTCAGTACACCCCAACCATGTCATTCAGTACACCCCAACCACATCATTCAGTACACTCCAACCATGTCATTCAGTACACCCCAACCATGTCATTCAGTACACCCCAACCATGTCATTCAGTACACTCCAACCATGTCATTCAGTACACCCCAACCATGTCATTCAGTACACCCCAACCATGTCATTCAGTACACCCCAACCATGTCATTCAGTACACTCCAACCATGTCATTCAGTACACCCCAACCATGTCATTCAGTACACCCCAACCATGTCATTCAGTACACTCCAACCATGTCATTCAGTACACTCCAACCATGTCATTCAGTACACTCCAACCATGTCATTCAGTACACTCCAACCATGTCATTCAGTACACTCCAACCATGTCATTCAGTACACCCCAACCATGTCATTCAGTACACCCCAACCATGTCATTCAGTACACCCCAACCATGTCATTCAGTACACCCCAACCATGTCATTCAGTACACCCCAACCATGTCATTCAGTACACCCCAACCATGTCATTCAGTACACCCCAACCATGTCATTCAGTACACCCCAACCACATCATTCAGTACACCCCAACCATGTCATTCAGTACACTCCAACCATGTCATTCAGTACACCCCAACCATGTCATTCAGTACACCCCAACCATGTCATTCAGTACACTCCAACCATGTCATTCAGTACACCCCAACCATGTCATTCAGTACACCCCAACCACATCATTCAGTACACCCCAACCATGTCATTCAGTACACTCCAACCATGTCATTCAGTACACTCCAACCATGTCATTCAGTACACCCCAACCATGTCATTCAGTACACCCCAACCACATCATTCAGTACACCCCATCATCACATATGACTATGGCAGCCGTTTGGGATTTACGTCTTAACCTAAAATGGGCAATACACAGTGAAGCCTGGTTCATACTCTGCGAATGCGACAAGTTTTGACGTCACATATAGCTGTTTTTTGCAGTGAATGTTTCGCAGGAGTTGAACACATTTCAACTGTTGTAAATTATTTCTTGCGAGTTTGTGACCTAAAGATTTGCCTACATGTAGCTTTTGCAAGTACATGTAGTATGAACCAGACTTAGCGTGTGGGGAATCTCACTCCCAAATTGTTTTATCCAAGATTTATTTTTTATTTTTTATGCAAGTCGCCAGACACACAAGGCCGGAAGGCCACTTCAAGGTACGGGCTAATTATTTTTTCTAGAGGCTATTGCCACCTACTCCTAGGGCTGAAACAGGGTTACCCCTTTTACAGTCCATACGAATGTAGGCTTGGGTATCATCAATTCAAAGCCTGGCCGGTAGGGCAGAAAGCACTACCTCCCCAATTTTAAGTAGCAAGTGTCACGACCGGGATTCGAACCCACACTCTGCTGATCAAACACCAGTGCTTGAATCCGGTGCTCTTAACCGCTCGGCCATGACACTGCGGTCGTGGCATAGTCTGGGCCAGACGGCAATAGTTAATCAAAGATATATGGCCCCAGTTTAGGGATTCGCCTAGCTTAGCTGCAGCTGTCTTCAAATTGCTGATACTAACAGAAGGCTCAATGTCTAGCATGTCTTTGTCTATGTTCTGTACGTATCTGTTTCAACGGCTATTGCTTAGACTACAGGAAACATAGGATACATTTTTCCAAAATAAAACAGCATAAGTTTGTATAACAATCTGATGTGTTAAATTAAAAGAATGTAGTTAAGTTAACCACAAGCCATGCAAATGACATCACGTCATGTTGTTAATATGTATTATAAGGGATTTAATACTCTTACCAACCACCACCAGTCATCATTGTCTCCGAGTTACCAATCAATCATTCATATTAATACAAGCAATGTGCTATTTTATAACAGCCCCCATGCTATTGAGTTGGGTGAAGCAGGAGGCCTTGTCACACAATAGAGCTGGAAAATGGACATTAAAGCCCAGTTCATACTTCCTGCGAATGCAAATGCGAAGCGAATGTTGACGTCAAAAATTTGCAAAGAATAATTCGCAGCAGTTCAACTGTGCTCAAGTCACTTGCGATTATCACTGCGAAGGGAGTGTTTAAGACGTCAAATTCACTTCGCATTCGTGCGAAGTATGGACCGGGCTTTATGCATCAGGGAATGACTACCTTCGATACATGGTGGACAGATGAAGTAAACAACTCATGTACATGCAATACACCCCTCCAAAAATGTTCATGCCTAACAAGAGTGCGAGTTACATTTGTTTAAGCAATGAAATGGACGCTATAATAGCAGTACATGTGTTTGTGGTAAACTCAATTGACTAATGAGGTGTGCCCCAACCATTTTTCCCACCCCCTTAAAATAGGAAAGAAAGTTTAAATTAACATGGAGGAAGAATTTGTGATTAGGATTTTGTTGGTTTACCAGCACACATGTGACAATAAATACAATGTATTTTTAAAATCCAAGTACACTGTATATGGTGTGCCTTTCAGTAAAGATACTTCTGGTATGAAAAGAATGACAGAGTACTTATGTGACTTTTAAACTGCTTCACAAAGTTCCCTAGACTGTTATCTACCTCCATATTTACAGAAATGTGAGTTCCAAAGAACTGGGTTTATTGTTTTGCTAAACCTACATGACACCAATATTCATCACCAGTGTAGTTATAGCAGGATTAGCATGCTCCTTCACATGGAGTGATATGTGGTAATAAATTGGCCTAGCCTGAACTTGGCTCACAACCCAGACGCAATACAATGAATGGTCTAGTCAAATACTAACCATTTATTTGAAGCTGACAAAATGTCCTTAATTGACCCATGCATCACAGCAGCAGCAAGGAACAGACTATTGTACACTATTAGACATCCTCCTGTGTGTCAACCTTGTGTCTCATAATTGAGTTTAGTTTAACCTTTACAATTCACTCCATTCTCCTACAGCCTTTGTTGGGAGTTGAGCCATCTATCATCTATCACTTAATCTTTGGATTGAATTCATGTCTTGGCCATTGTTCAAGATGAGTTCCAAGAAACTGATGACTGGAGTATGCAAATCTACAAGACATCTTAAGATGTTTATATTACACTGTACTTTACAAGGAAACTACCACAAATTAAACAACTCAGATAAGCAATGTTTTAACTAGATTGTGTGTATTGAAAGAACATGTACAGCAATTCCTACCATTGCTATAGTGCTCAATGGTTTGAATCATGTTTTAACAAAGCAGTTTTAATTATCATTCAATGCTTGAAAAAATGTTGGGTTTTTTTTTCAAAAGAAAACAAATTCAACCTAAACTTGTTCTCATTTTCAAATGGATGTCAGCAAAATATCAATTGTATAGGCCCTGCGCTTCATATTTCCCAGATATCAACAAACTACAAATGTCATGATTGACTACTAAAATGTCCATACAAGCAGCATTGTTAGCCTCTAAGTTAGTTTTAAACTCTAGTTAACTTAATAACAAAGTAGTGTGTTTCCAGGGAGTTGAGTTGAATCCAAATAAGGTCATGTCTACAAATGAGAGGGTTTGTTGGGCCCATTATAAGGTCACTCTTACCACCAATAACCCACGCCAGTCTTACCACCCACTCTTGCCACCCAGTCTGATTAATTAAATAATGAATTAATTAATTAATTCAAATGCAAATGAAGAACATGAATAGCCTTACTGTACACTACTTATTATTGTATCAGTAATGAATCATGCAAACATCACAACACAAGTCAAGTTATCTCCTAAATAAACAGTTGGCTTAAGTACTCTACTACAGGCTCATGGGTTGAGTGAAAGATTAATTAATTGCTGCAACTTACTCAAGTTCCAAACAGTTTCTAAATGTACATGTGTATGTTATATCATTATGTGCACAATGGTCCAAGTCAAGGCACTTTTTTAGCAAATTGCTAGAACTAGGATTCAATGCAAAGAACGAAAGCCACTAAGGATAGATTGTGGCTTTAAGGATTACTTTCTGCATCTCACAAAATACTAATGTTATGTGCAAACATCTAGGTACCCCCAGCTGTAATTGTAATGTGAAACGTTGCACCATAGATGTCAATAACACAGCTATCAATATACCATTGTACATGAGATAAAATAAAGCACACAAGTACACGTACTACATGTGCAATGCCAACATGCCATCAATTTGGAGTCTTGTTAGTTATTATAATAGCCCCACATTACAGTCCCACATGCCGACACTTTTTCCTCACTACAGTTGTTAAATTCATTGTTCACTGAGTTAATGATCATCACTGACTATCTACTTGGATGTTAGTACATGTACTTGGTGTATGTGTTAGTTCTATCTATGCTTATAATGTCAGTCAAGACGATTTCATGCAAACTTTAAGTGTATAAATGCTTGCCATGCACAGTTAGTTAACATGCAAAGCATTTCAGTGTTCTCCTATTGCAGTTTTGTTTGATACATGACAAGTGCAACCTTCATTTAAGCATCATTTGTCCTTTAATTATTGGTTAGTTTGATGTTACATGCAGGAGAACACTGGTCTAGCAATGGGCACTGTGAAACAACAGGGTATAAATGACTTCATCTTGTTGACAACACTCACCTTGGGCACGCCAACCTGGCCCCCTTTCAAATGAGCAGTGCCCTCTTGAGGCCAAAAATTTCTAGGCAGAGATCTGTTTTTTCCACTTGCGGCCATCTACAGGAAATATAAACAAGTAGGAGCAGGGTTGGCGCTGGTCATGAGGCAGTAAATAACACATCATGACTACTTACATGTAGCTCATACTCTGTCAAAATGGTCAAATAGTTTGGCAGTTCATGCATAATTAAAATAAGAAAACAAACTTTTCACCTCGGGTGTCTCACAAAAGTTAAACACTTTTGAAATGGTTGCCAAATAAAATATATATGATTCTGGGGGAAGAGGTTCATATGTATGGGCAGCTTATGGATTCAACGTTCATATGACACCAGAAAGTCTGAAACCAATTCATGAAATTGGGTGAGCACTGCTCACTTTTGTAAAAGGGTATGAAAACTAGGTTGCACAGTAATTACCCTTCCAATCTGTGAGAGTATATACTTGCGAGCTTACAAACTTCACTCCAAGATGTCGGCTACTTATTTTATTATTAAAGTTGAATACATAACTTATCCATACATCTAATCCTTTTCCCAAGAACCACATATTTGTTATTCGGCAGTCATTTCAAGGTGTACAGGTTTTTTTTAGACACCCGGTAAGGCTTAAGTACAAGGATTATATTGAAAGTATATATTCAGATAGCATTATTTCCTATCCAATAAGAACCTGCTACCAACCCTGCTTTAACCAACCCCAGACTAGAGTTCAACTTCTCATGATAACAGTATGCAGGACAAGCATATATTATACAGTATTGCACAAAATGGCCTCCAAGCTACATAACACCAAGCGCATACAAATCATAAAATACAACCTATAGAAAGAGCCAATTGTTACTCCACCTAGAGTGTCACTGTGTAGCTTTGCATTTTGTGACTGTGTACTGCTGTATGTTGTGTCAAGTCCCAGCAGGGATCAATGGAGATTGATGCCAGTAGTAGTATACTGCCTATTCAGTTCAACTCAAACCATACACACACACACATTATCATCTCAGTTTAGTATAGTGTATGGCCTTGTGAACTCTACTTTATGCCACAAGCACCTATAGCATGTGTACAGATTACCACAACACACAGTCTGCCTACTGTATCAGCAATAATGACTGCATTATATTGCTTGATGTTTATACTTCTTCAGATGCAGCTTGACATTTATAAACTTTACCACTAATAAATGTCACAGTGTTTGAATGAACCTAATGTCTTCTAGGAGAATATAGTTAACCCATTTCCTCCATGGACAAACTCACTTGTAAAGATAAATGTATTTTGTGTTGGTTGCCAAGGGGCCTGCCTCTAAGGCAATTTTGACCAGATAGAATTTGTTTTCTGTCTGTAGTTAATCTATTTGAGCGTACTTATTTGAGCGTACTTTGCTTCAACAGTTGTAGTGAAGTTGATGTCATATTATTAATATGACATCAACTTCACTATATTTTTTGAAGCAAAGTTAATAATTCAAGTTAATAATTAACTTGAATACATAAACATCTACATCAGTAAAATGCCATTTTAGGGACAGATAAATTAATTAACTTTTTGTTTTCTGCATTTATAAGTCAATATGATATTTTTCTTAATTTTTCTTGTAGCAACTCCATTCCCTTCTGATTCCAACGTCAAATGTCCACAAGATTTTGTTAATGGACACAAATTGAAAGATATCATTAAAAAGATCAATTGGGGAAACAAAACATATTTGTGGGGCCTATATGGTCACACAAACACTTGTTTTCTGACTCAAGACGACTTAATATCTGTTAATCCTTGGGTAAACCATTTGATTACCTAGTTTAAACATCCCTGAGTGCAAGTTGTTGTATAACTGCTTTGTAAATTGTATTGAGTTTCAATCCTATCTACAGTAACCAACATGTACATCCTGCACAACTGGCATGAGGCTGTGAACCTGTCATCACATATGGCTCCCGCACTCTCAACCCTACATACTATTCATAGCATCAATTGATTGATCTTGATTCACTAACAATAACCTTCATCAAACTGTACACAGTTATTACCTACAATCACATATCAATCATTTGGACAATTATTATCATTATTTTAATTTTATTTCAGTCTCTAATTTGTTTAAATGGCTCAGAAACAGTTTTGCAATAAATACAAAGTTGATGCATTTTTGCTGTAATGTGTCAAGAACTAAGGTTTCCCTCTACTCTACGTGTGTCCAGTAGTGTTCCAACAGTTGACATGACAGTATTTTTTAAAGACGGAACATTTAATTGTGGCAGAAAACATTCTCTGCAAACAAATACTATTATATAATACCTTTGACAACTTCAATTGTTGAAAATGACTTAGCTGTTTTCAGTCAAACTAAAAAGCGTATTTCATTTCTAAAAAAATGATTGCATATTGCATGCAAATCATATACTTTCATTAAACTTCCAATCCTAATTGTACGTTGTATTCATTCATTTTCAATTTCCATTTCAATGTAGTAAAACTGTATTAACATTATACAGAGAACACAATAAACTATAACACCTACAAGAGAAATCGTCAAATTTACAAAAGTCTCAACCTGCATAGGATTCAGTTATATTTTTCATAGCAGACAACTTGGTGTTGTTATTAACTTGTACAACTATCCTATCCCCAGACCCATATGTAACTGCATAAAGAATCTGGTTTTTAGCCGGCATATGCCATACTTCCCTGTCTTCATCCACAAGAAACTGTAGTCCGATCCTTAAAGAATTTTGGTACTTTTTGTACTACACAAAACACAATGTCCATTACACAATTTGAAGATAATGATGATAGAAAGCTTCCCTTGCAAGTTGCTGAGGGGCTGTAGTTTTTGAGAAATTGAGTAGACAAAATTCACGCAAAAAAATTGTTGTCAGTGAGAAGAAAATTATTGGGGCATGTTAAACAGATGTACTCAACTCTCCTAAAAAAACATTGCTCTGTGATTTTCACATTTTTTCTCAAGTCTTGACGACTAATGAAGCTGAAACTTGTACAGGCATATTATGTTATATCTTCCTTCATTAATAGTGGGGATTTATTTCATGCCCAAAACAAATTGATCTACCAAAGGTATCAAAACCCTTAAAACAAACAGCATGTACAGTCATGTACAGACTTTTCACTGGTTGCACTGGAACGCTGTACTGACTGCAAACTACAACATCAGGCTGGTCAATTAGTTCAGAGAGAGAGAGAGACAGAGACAGAGGGCATGAGGGAGTAGAAGGGGAGTTAAGAATAGCTTCTTATGTTCCCAATTGCCTGCACCTGTCTGCATATATAAATACACACATCCATACAGCAGCCAGTCTCTCAACCATCTTCAATATCATTGATTGTTCATCCAGCAGCCACAAGAGTATCCAGTGTAGATGTATAGCAAGAGATGATGCATGCTAGTTTGGACATGACCATATATGGGCTGATGAGGACTCTGTATTGCCTGTGTGTTACCATACAGGAAACTATTGCATCTTCCATATGACTTATACTAGTAGTTGACACTGTCGTGTCTGCCTCTCTTTTCCATTGATGTACGTGTAGCTGGAGAAAGTCTTCCTTAGTTTCTTTTTCTTATATCAAAATCATCCTCTCTTTTTCCACAGCAAACTTTTACATTATTAGAATGAATAAATACCTACACAGTACAAGATCGGAAGGAGTACAAGATTGTTGACTTGAAAACACAAGTTACTTTCATTTTCCTTGCTTGTAAATGACTAAATGTAATATTGTATAGTTCTTTTGCTTGCATTCTGGTGACTAGACTAAAAAACTTTTGTTGTAGTGTTAGGTTTTGAGTTATTTGTGGCAGGATTTGTTCATAGTTGCTTTCATCTAATCTATATGTACCATCTAGTCGGATTATGTAAATTTATTATGAAACAAACTTTTGTTTACATTACCATCTTAAAGAGTTCTAAGTTACTAGAGTCTGTGACATTTACATGTCTTTACATATTTGAACAAAAAATACATGAAACAATGCATGTTTAATTAAGTAATTTGATGATTTTCACTTGCAAAACAGATGCCCTCAGGCCCTTTTTCAGGTGCTTCTATTTGTTAACTTGTTGTTAAAGCATTTAGGTATCGGTTCTGTGAAGCCACTTCAGCACAAATTTTCAGTCATACTTGTTTAATTGCCAAGACCATGAATTACTCTATTACAGGTTGGAACCAACTTGCGCTTTGTGTGCATCACAGTTGCCAACACCTAATCAAATGTAATAAACATCTAATAAATATCGGCACCAGTGAAGTCAACTTTCCCCAATAATCACGAGAAGGCCAACATGAACTTTTGTTCTAGCTATTAAATTTCAAGCTCATTTTTAAACTAGAACAGACAAGAGGGCCGGCTTTGTTACAGATCTGGTTTCAGCCTGAGTCCAGATGGTTTTTGTTTATTATTATGAATACTTCTTTGGAACCAATTTGTTAGACTTGTCTTTCAAAGAATGGGCCTAAATATTCATTTCTATCTTTTGAAAGTAAACTGTGTGTAATTTGCCCTTGGCAATGAATTATTGAAGTTCACAGAAAATTTATTTTCTCACTAAATTTTTGATTGAAATTGTCAACTGCACTGCAACTTCTAAAGTTATCAATAAATACTATGTGCAACAACTAAAACAGGGCAAGGTACTTTAACTTGAAAAGGTTTCCCTCAATATGTATGTCATTGACTTTGATCTGCTCTAAATTTAGGTATAATATGTTTCACTTTCAGTGAAAAGATTGATATGAGCGAAAAATTACAACATATTACCTAAAGAGATGCTAAAAAGAAACAGGCCAAAATTGAAAAAAACATTCCTACCCAGTATTTGTTTTGTAAACTTATTTCTTCATATTTTCCGAAAATAAGCCTTCTTATTGACCATATTCAAAAATCTTTGGGCTTTAAGTTTTTGGATGGTTTTGTTGTGTTGTGTTTGTTTTTATGTGTTTTTTGTTTCATTTCTTTTTTTTTTAATTTTTTTTTTATGGAGGGAGTAAGGGTGAACATCATATCTTGAATTTCTCCAAAAATCACACTCACGTTGAGAGAGGGGGTTGGTTGATAAACTATTTTTATGTTCTTCAAGTTGAGAATTACCTTGAAAACAATCTTTCTATGAATGACTTATCTTTACATTATAAGGTGTTGTTTATAAGAATTGTTGTAATTTTGTAAAATCCCTTAAATGAGACGTGTTTTAATCTTTTCAAATGTGATCCTCTTTATTGATCTATAGATCAACAATCCACTATTTCAGTTGGAACATTGAGCAACCTACTGACCTGTTGAAGTATTTCTTGTTGTCGTCGCTGCAAGCACTCCCTTTCCATCTGCAATCGCTGTAACCTTAACTGCTGTTGACGTTGTTGTACAGACATGTCAGCAGCTGCAATCTTGCCAGCCTGCTGTTGTTGTGTTGGTGTTGGTGACATTGCCATTGGTTGCTGTGGTGGTGGTGGCTGTGCAGTTTGCTGTTGTGTGTTTTGCTGTAAGGCTGCTGAGGCTGCTTGGACAGTACCTGGTGAGCGCATGGCTGAATATCCAACACACAATAACAGTTAAAGGCACTGGACACTATTGGTTATCACTCAAAAGTGACTGTTAGCATGAAAACTGACTTGCTAAATAGCAATGGAGAGCTGTTGATAGAGGTAATTTCTCACTTAAATATTAAAAGACTTCAGGCCTGAAGCCATTTTAAGCATCTGAAAGCACAAAAATGTATGGACTTTTTCTTTCTTTATTTCACTCTTGCACAAATTGACAAAGATATACTCTGAGCTACAAACACCATTGTTGCAGCTGAAGACTCTGTATTAATTAATTTCACTGTTTGGCAATTCAAATAACGTGAACTTCTCTGATCCATGCACAAACCTGGAGACGATTAAGCCATACACAAAATAAATAGGGGAGTTGAATTAAGAAAGTGTATGCAAACTACCATACTATTGTAAAGGCCTTTTCACACTACTTCCTTTTCGAACCGCCTTGAAACCTACCCGGGTCCTCTCCGGTTTATATCAGCCTCGCTTCTTCACAACACGGTTCAGAGATCATTCACACTGGTCTTCACGTAAACTGGCGCATGCGTGAACCCTATAACATTCAAACCATATAAATGCCATTTCGATCCGGATTGACATTTTCAACCCTGGTCCCTGCCAGGGTTGATTTCAATCCGGCTAGAGCATACTACCCGGATCGGAGGTTGATTGAAATTTTTACAGTGTGAAACCGGTTCCGACCCTGAGATTTTGGACAGTGTGAAAAGACCTTAAGTGTGATGTTGTTTAAGTGTTTTACCAATTCTTGGATCCAGCCAAGTTGTACTCCTGTCCATATGGTTGATAAAGTAGACCTCCCCTTCTGGTGTAGTTGCCTGTTCCCAGTTGGATGGTAGAGGGCCAAGGTCCTGCATTGCAGGCACTGGTTGCTGACTACTACCAGTTTGTGGAGATGGTGTCATATTATTATTAGAGATCTGAGGAGGCATTGGCGGTGGTGGGTTAACAGTATTCAGCTTATTTAGCTGAGACGTACTCAGGGTCTTGCGTGGATCCTGCCATGTAGTTGAATGTCTATTATGACTGCAAAGTAAACAATACAACATTGGATCAAGTTTTTTTTGTTTAATCAAAAAGAACAGTAAAACATTTAACACATAGGCTATATGGATCAAAGTTATCCCTTTCTTTTTTACTGTTTACACATGTATATTGCATATCTGTACCTTTTAGAAGTGTTTTTATCGGCAGACTGAAGCTTTAGCTTATAGGACAATTACATTTTCCTCATCTTGCCTTCCCCACATCTTGTTTATAACTCGATTTTGTGTGTACTTTTTTTGAACTTGTGAAAAGAAATAACATTTTCAAGACTAAAATAATAATAGCCTTGTTTGCTTGAGAGCAATGACAGGTTAGATATTGGCTTTTTTATTACAAGATGTTGATAATTATGCTGGTTCAAATGGATGTCAAGCTAGCATTGCAACCTTGAAAATATTATTTGGTTGCTGAATGTTGACTACCAGTTTGTGGGTTAAGGGTGACATATTAGAGATGTAATGAGGCATACATTGTAGGCAACAGTGTTGATTAGAGTGAGTATGCAGCTTATTCAGCTGACATGTGCTCAGGTTCTTAGTGTGTAATCTGCCATTTAGTACTTGTATAAATACATGTACATGCACCTCTGGAACACAAACTAACTACATAAATAATGTTTACTAACAACAATGTATTACTTTAAATTTTTAATCTTACTTCTATGTCCCATAGTAGTACTACTTATTGTACCTTAATGTTTTCGTAATTAACTCTTGAGTAATTTTGTTGTACTTTTTATTCACAAGACAAGACATCACACAGAATACCAAACCAGACGTCATAACCCCATTTCTAGTGAATAAACTAAATATATTTTAGTCCATGAAATTCAAAATAAGCATGGTTCATGTATGGAGGGAGGGTATAGTCTACCTCCATGGTACATGATGGTACATGATCTCTTCATGTTGTTATGTTTAGTGAAATGCACATCTATTTCTGGGGAAGTCTGGGGAGGTCTGTTTAGGCATGGAGCTCCATGGTTTAGGGTAGTCTGAGCAGTCTCAGCACTCTCAATGCTTTGGTTATAAAAACCACAGCCATATCATCTTACAGCCATTGACGTCACTAAGCAATGCTCACCCCCATGAAAGGAGATTTAGATTGTATGTGTTGGCATGCACTACTCTACACAGCCAGTGCTTCCCTTGTCCTTTTTCTATGGTTACACAATGTCCCAACCATCTACAATAACCCCTTAATAGTAGGTACTCTTTATATCACAATTAGAGAAGAAATCTCAACTTAAACAAAGGTTGCAAACTTCCTTTATTTTATAATATTTTGATGAATGTAACTATAATGCCTGACAATAAGCAACAGCACTATACAAAATAGGACACGCCTTGACCAAAGCTTTGTGACTGGTTTAGCCTTGCATGGGGTAATTATTGAGGTTAGTGGCCGTATGTTATGACCCCATCAGTGACAAATGAAATGGGTTATAACAACCCACGGCCATAGCCTTGGCACCAAGGCAGTAATCTACAAAGGCTAAAGCCCTCCAGCCTTTCAGTCTATAAATTTGACAATTATTGAACTTGGCTCCAGTATTATCCTTGGAACCTTTTTTTTCTTTTTAACATTAAATTAAATTTTTCTTGTTTCAGTATAAAAATGAAAAACCAGTGATAGATAAAAAGGGCGACTTTGTTTGAAGGTGAGTTCATGAAAAACTTCCTTTCTTCCCCCGAGCTTTATGGGTTTTTTCTCAAGGTGTTAGGGATGGGATCATCAGTAGATTGCTTTCTGGAGATTTATAAAACCACATTTTATTTAAAGGTTTGATTTACCTTATTTTAAACATTCGTGTTAAAGAAAATTCCTGCAGATAATAATGTGTGTGCTGGTTTTCCAATTGATTTGCTGTAAATGTAGATGCTACTATATTACACATTAACCATGTAGTATACACGTGTGTAATCTTGACCTTCAATGTTAACTATTTTACCACACCCAAATAGTTTCCAATAATTCAGCTCAAGTTTCAAGGAACTTATTGCATTAGTAATGTATGAATAATAACAAGGTTTTTGCAAATAACTACAGTACATACATTTCCTTTCTGTTCAAGAAAATTTAATCCACAAAATAATTGTAGTATCCCAAAAAGTACCAACACCAAATCAAAATAATTTCGAGTTTTTCCAACACATTGTTTTTCTTTTCTTTTGTCCCATGCAGGCACTGTTACAAGACTTGTGAATCTTTTTAATAAGGCTTCGATTCAGGTTCGCCATTTTTTATTTTTTTTAAGTTGTTTCAAATATGGACAGCAATCAATATAACACGATTGTTTAGTAATAAAGGAACATTACAGAGTTGGTTTTTGCTAACAAAACAGTTGCTGGAAGTGTAAGCACTTTAAGTAATCCACCATATACATAAACTAATAACCCTTGAGATTGATTGGCCATCTTGGTCACAAGAAAATAGTAAAGAACGATTACACATTTTGCATGACATCGATTAAAAAAAATAATAATTACTGAGCGATAAACTCAAATTTCAAAAGAGTAAACTAGTTTTCTATATTTCTCATCAAATTATGCAATTTCAGGAAGAAATATTTCAAGGGATGTTTTCGACAGGCGTGTAACTGTAACTTCACCAAAAAGAGGAAATTACAAGATTTCAATGATTTTGTATTGTAGTTTAAATTTTGAATGGTAAAACTGAGATGAAGAAAGGGGAAATCAGCTGATCCAAGGAAAATTTGCATGCCTGATTTAGATCGTGTAAGTTATGTAAGTTTTATGTCTGTGTTCTTAGACGATTTTATTTCCACCAAATCCTGTAATGTTCTTTTAAATTAATCACTAACTCAAGGACTAAACCTTACAAGTTACAAAAGTTCTTACAAAAGTACAGATATTTTTTATTTAAGGTTTTAACATTTTTTTAAAAAAGATTTGAGATAGTATAACAAACTTTCATTGATGGTATTGAATGAAAAATACCACCCAATGATAACTGGTAGTGACTTTTAATAAAACTGAATTGTTTCTAAGATCCCAACACTACCTCACGCCATTAGTCATGTGCAGATATTTTTGCATGTTACATGTAATTTGTGCATTTTCCATGGCACTCACACAAGTTGTGAATGTTGACGAATGGTCTTTTTCACACGGCTTCATGTGTCAAAACTCATTCCTGAAAATTCTTTCAGTGAAAAATGAGGGCAATGCAACTTTAATCTATTGTTTCACTCTTTTGATTAACCAAAGAAGTACTCATACATCCATGTACATTAATATGAGAGTCAATTATTTTACTGTGCCCTAATAAAAACTCAATGTTGGTTTTTGTTAATAAATGGAAATCACACAACTTTATGTTTTTGACGTCAAATTTGCGGTAAGCTGTAATATAAAAGAGTGATTGTGTGTATGCCGTGTATGACGTGCGTATGGATGCATTTATGCATGCAAAGTGGCTGCGGTAAGGGTCACCGAGTTCTACAATGGTTTGCCATTCACTGCACCTTAATGCTTTACTATACGCTCAGTGTACTATTATGCTTCCGTTTCCGGTTTAATCATTTCATTTTCAACCTAGTATAACGTTTGTAATCAGCACGTTTATTTGTTCATGGATGTTTTCATTTGTGATTGTGCCTAAGCCTCTTCCACATGACTGTTCTGAGAATTGCTATTGGGTAACAATGAGCAATTGATGTCCATTCACTATGTTCTATTGTGTCAACTCAATGTGATCAGCACAAATCAATTTCTCGTATATGTTTTGAGTTATCTTACAAAATTCTGTTTTTTAACTTTATTCAATGCTTTCATTTAATTATTTGTGTATTATTGTTTATCTGTGTAGCATGTTAACAAAGGTAACTTTCATTTGAAGCACAATGAATGAACAACAATTAATTTCATTTACCCATTTAACAAATCACAGCTACGTACTTTCAGGTCAAGGAAAATCAATTTCAGCTATTTCCATGTAAAACCTGAACTGTTTCATTCATCTCAAATACAGACTAGAACACCTAATCGATGTTTCATATGAACTTCATGCCAAACTACATGCATGCATGTATGCATTTTGTAGTCTTTTCTGTGTTTTCTCTAATTTTTGTATCCTCTGGTATTCACTCTTTCACTTTCTAAAAGCGCTTTGAGACTTCATTTTAATTTTGCGCAATATAAACAAAATTCATTATTATTAATACATGAATGGTTCTCCAATGATGTTGTAGTAAGGCGTTTAAGTGCTAAGCGGCCAGAAAAAAAAAATAAATAAATAAAAGGCCCTCATCCTCCTTTTTGTGGGAAAAATCCGGACGATCAATTGGTATTTTTTTTATTTGGACTAATTAGTTACAGTTACATGTATATAGTTTATTTCCCCCACTAGAATGCTTATTTTGATGCTTTGAATGCAAGCGTACATTCTGATTGACAGTGGCCTAGTGTCCTCATGCTGTGAATGTTACCCTGAATATTAACTAAGCTTTACAAAGCAAAGCTTTTCAACACCACATTCCATGTGGGCTGCACTTCATGCCCTTTGATCTGACATGATTACTATGCCTATTGTATATTCTTTATGGTGGAGTTCTGGGGGTAATGCAAAGGGTCCATGGTACACAAAGTACAGACACATTACAAGAGTGGTGTTTCAATGCTACAACTGTACATCTTGTTTGCTTTTCTAGTTTTTACCCCCAACATAGATGCCTTTCTTTCAATTGATTCACCGACCTATAAGTGAATGCAATTTGTATGCAAATAAGGACTGCCTTTTTTAAAACGAAAAAACTGTGAAAATTTGAGCTCAACTGGTTGTCTAAGTTGCGAGATAATAATGAAAGGAAACAAACACCCTTGTCATAAAGTTGTGTGCTTTCAAATGCTTGATTTCGAGACCTCAAAATCTAATTCTGAGGTCTCGAAATCAAACTCATGGAAAATTACTTCTTTCTCGAAAACTACTCACTTCAGAGGGAGCCGTTTCTCACAATGTTTTATACCATACACAGCTCCTCATTACTCGCTACCAAGTAAGGTTTTACGCTAATAATTATATTGAGTAATTACCAATAGTGTCCCGCGTATTTAACTCATTGGTTGATAGACATATAACTCCCAAGAACTGACATTAGTTTATCCATCCATCACTCAGCTACATGTAGTTTGGGGGAATGGATTGCATGGATAGGTATAGCAGGGCTATTCAATCACTTGGTAATGTGTGACTGTAGTAAATTAGCCTCCATTCCAGGATATCCTTATTGCTTCAACTACAGGAAGTAATTCACTCAAGTGGATGATACTTCATTGGTTTATGTTTGAGAATACTACATCCAATCACACTTTCTAGTTTTCAACAAAAACCAGTAGTGATGTACCGTACTTTTCAGATTATAAACCCCCGTACGTAAGAAACGCACTTCCCCAAAATATAGAGGGAAAAAATTTAAGTGTCGGCGTACAAACCGCCCGGCAAATAAACCGCAGTCACGAGCGCACAAAGAGAGGGGGCCGTGCGTAAGTGGGTTCTACTACTTGCCGTCAACCCGCCTTTAACTCCTCCAATACCACATTTAAAATCCAGAAAAGAGGCAAAGAACTGTAAAGTATTAGCTTAAGGAGAAGTTTCATTAGTCTAAGGTTACATTTCGGTATAAAAAATTGATTTTTCTCATTAAGAAAGCAAAACTGTTGGTCGTCATTTTGCTTTTTTACAGAGCTTAAACAATGTGGACAACAGAGGGCGCCTTCCTGCACATGGATTAGTCTAGGCCCAAGATGTCAATGATTGGTACCGCATAGTGTCTTATGTACTGCGCGTCGTGTTAATTGATCGCTGACATCTTGGGTGAAGACTAATTCATACCTGCCATCTGCGTAGTGGTCGAGTTGACAAGGAGTAGACGGCACAAACGAGTTGAAGGTGAGTTGACGGCGCAAGTAGCAGGACCGAAAATAACACACTCCGACCGGCAGAAATTTATTTATAATTGTTAACATTTGCATTGAAATATTGTTGTAAACTCCTAATTAACGTGTGTTTTTGTTTCTGTTAAAACAATCAAACAAGTTTATTCTCCAAATCTTTCGATTATTTGCTTACATCCATGGGGCGCTTGATGAGGGGTGAGTTGGCAGACGAGTCCGACCATCAGACGATCGTTTCAAAGTCTGCTCTAAATATAAAAGAATCTTCCAAAAACATGCACCCAGCTGTACATGGCAGCCAGGACCCTGAAGTAAGCAATTGGAAGGGCTACCCGACTATATTTCTTTTGCAGCTATCCTCGTACTCACGATGTTGCCTTGCGCACGACCCCACTATATCGTGACACATCACGGATTATATTATGGGTCCGAGGATGACAATTATTTCCAATTCGCTACATGCAAAGTCGCTGGACTAACATAATTTTGACGTTCAAAGTGTTCATAAATATGGACGCAAAACGGTCTTGTTGGACAGATGGATTTATTATGGAGTAGAAATAGGACTTTTGTGACCCATTCATCTAGGAATAAAATCGAGGCATGGCCTTGTAACGGCAGACAAGGTTGGTGGAGTCGTGGATTTTCAGAGTGTGTTTGGCGCGACGATGTATGATTTTTCCTGTCTGTTTGTTTTTAGAAGTTTTTTTAAACAATGTTTCTTTTCAAAAAATGTACGCTGTTGTTTTCTTCTTCAATATTAATATGTCGGCATACAAGCAGCCAGGCGAATAAACCACAGGAGTTCAAAAAAATGTCAAAATCAGCATATAAACCGCGGTTTATAATCCGAAAATTATGGTAGTCCTTAAGACCTTTAAAATTGTGTGAAATGAACCTGCATGTATTTTTTGTTTTTATATCTTGTTTTATTGACAGTGCAAGTGAAAAGCACACAAGTACACATACAGTTACCTTGAATTATAGTTTAGTTGAAGCATGGAGGAAATGCAAGATTTCATATCTACACTGAAGATGGCACTGTCCATGGAGGAATGACCATGGTCCAACCACACCCAAATAATTACATTAGTTTCTTTGAAATTTGATTTGAACTTTAAGTACGAGAAATGGCGGTGAACATTGAGTGTGTATTTTTTTATTATTTCAAATTCTGGTCCTGCCATCACTATGAAGAATGACCATGAGTAAGCTTTACATGTGTATAAAACATGAGTGATAAAGATCTGTAACCATTCTGCTCTCATAATAATGCTTGAACAGTCCTTCATTCTCATTAATAGCATGTAGATATGGCCGTACACAGGCCTACAATCAGTTAAATCAATCCAAAACCAAATTGTTTTGAACTTTTGTCTTGGACTTACTAGTAATAAGAAGTGTAATGGGTTGAGATGATGGCATCATGATTCATACCAGTCATGAACATGTAAGTAGTAACTAGACATGAGGGTAAGTTAACATGCATCATAATGAATCACATTTATCCCCCAACTAGCGTGTGTGACTGCATGATCGGAATGGTGCAGTCTTTACTTGATTCATCCCTCCTTCCAAGTTGTTTAAATGATGGGGCACCGATGGGTGGGGTACATATTAGTCAGATATATGAATCTGCTGTGTACACAGTGTATGCATAATCATTGTTTAATGGATCTAGGAGTTTTCCATAATGCCCTTGAATATTCTTCTCTATTCCTATCTTAAAGAGATATTGTAACGAGGGTAATCTTTTATTTTACAGCTCTCAGATGAACCATGTTGAACTTGTCAACATCGACCTACATACAAACAGTTCCTTAGAAAGATATTCCTATATCTATGACCTATACATAATAAAGCATTTAAGATAAATAAAGTTGAGAAGATCCAGAAAGAAACAAAGATTCAAATTCAGTTGCTGTTGTTCTTTTTAGATTTACACATACAGGCATGCAGGCTTGATCCTTTATGGAGGCAACAAAGGTGATTGCCTCCATGCCCCCTGGAGGGTGTCCTTTCCCAATGAGAAAATGCCTCGTTCCCCTTGCCCTTTCAAAAAACAAAGCAAACAGGCCTGGGTATGTCTTTCATACATCATGTACCAAACAATTATTCCCTACTGACCCAATTCACTTGACATCATCATCACAATAATCTTAGTTGCGCCATTTTAGGAAGCAATGTCCCATTGTGTTATACAGTGTAGTGCACATTTTAGGCAACACAACGATTACACGCTTACATGTACATGTACCACCATCTTTACCATCTTTTTCACATGCAATTTAACTTCCAAATTGTCGAGCATGGTAGACAGTAGACACATGTAACGTTGTTGGAGGGGTGAATAAGACAAAAGACCTGAATGAACTCAGCATGGTAGACAGTAGACACATGTAACGTTGTTGGAGGGGTGAATAAGACAAAAGACCTGAATGAACTCAGCATGGTAGACAGTAGACACATGTAACGTTGTTGGAGGGGTGAATAAGACAAAAGACCTGAATGAACTCAGCATGGTAGACAGTAGACACATGTAACGTTGTTGGAGGGGTGAATAAGACAAAAGACCTGAATGAACTCAGCATGAGCTACATGTCATAAATAAATGTTGGATGTACATGGATGGAATAATATAATGTCAAGTACATTTGTAACCCAAAATGTGTTTTTGAAAAGTGACAAGTGTGGAGCTTTCCTTACAATGAAATGACATTTTGATATACATGTACACACACACCCACAGCAATGTGAATTCTGGGGTTTACGGTAAAATAAATCATACATGAGCAAACTTTGCTGTAGGGAATCTTGTTTTTCCCCCTCCATTTCTGTTTGAATGTTGTGGAGTTTACGGTAATTTACATTGGCAATTCAGCCGCATAACTTAAAGGTCTTGCACACAAAACACTCGCCTTGAACAAAAGAAAATGAAAGAAAGATTGTGGAAACATAAATGTGTACATACTTGTCATCTGGCTTTTGGGATGAGAGTAAAAACCTTCCCTTGTTGCTGAAATATAATCAGATATAATAATTTACATTTTACCATCAACAATCATCAATATATTTACTCAGTGAAAACAAGAACAATTTACTGTTCAATTTGCCATTTTGAAAAATGGAAGGAAAATAAATAAACTAAGATTGCAAGCCATGCCACAAGTTAGTAATGTGCAAAGCTGCTGTTTGCAAATCCTTAGAAGATCATGGAGGTAGAAATAAGAAAGATGGATACATGTAGCAGAGCAGCCTACTAATGCAAGAGTATGGAGCTACGTTTCAATCAATTGGTTTCAATATATACTGAACAACAACAAATAATCACATTTTTACCCAATAGCTATAGAAATCTAGATTGGTGTACACATTTGCTTTACTTTGTGGTAGGAAAAATATATAAAATATTTCATGAAAACCATCCTTGGACCCCTGTTCTCCCTGGACCTCACAATTCGAGTTAAGGGGGATCTGATCCCGCAAATTCTCCAAGCTGGAGATCGAAAGGAGATCAGGCGTAAGTTGGAACCAAGGTCGATCAGGATCAGACCCAGCAAATTTGATCAACCTCGGGAGTAGGGCTAAAGCAAGACATGATCTTGAAAGGACGATAAACGTCTAGTGGGAACGCAAAGAGGGATCAGACACCGCAAATTGAGGGCGAATTTCCGTTCACAAAAGGTGGATCAATGCGCGATCATACTCAAGTGGGAATACTACTGCGATTCACGTCTGTGATCAATCCTTATGCAGGGTCAGGATGATCTCTTTGACATTGTTAAAAAAATCTCTCAAAACTCATTTGTATCGGATGTGATATGTTGTAGTTAAAGTTCCATTGGTTTTGCTCTTTTTAGCGCTTTGATCTGGATGTAAAGGCGCTTTACAAATATTTAGTTGTACATGTATGTATGCATGTATGTATAACTGTGGATCTAGTGGGCTATGCATAGGGCTACAAATCTTAACGTTAGCTCAATCTATATGGTAGGATAAAAACAAATTGTCCCAACACTCAATGAAACGGGTGCCTCTGCCCTCCCCCCCCCCCCTTCCACCTCATAATTGTTTTTACAATGTATGATGATGAGCAGAAAATCAACGTTCATACTATTTCAGTTCCTTTTTTTACTTCAAGCCCCCACTCCAAGCCATTTATATTTTTACAGATGATATCTGCAACAACATTGATTACTTGAGTGTCTGCCTTTTCATTCTAATCATTCAAAAAGTAAAACATAGCTCCACTGGCCTTGAACTTTGTTCTTAAATGGGCACAGCAATATTGCTCTGAGAAAGGGGTACTTGTACGTGTATGTATGAGTAATAATTCAATTTGTATTAAAACTTTTAAAACCACTGCAATTGCTGTGGGTGCCGTGGGTTATTTTGAGGCCTGTTGATCCGTTTCATTTGAAAAGCTTCTAAAATGAAACAGATCAGTGTTTTAAAAAAATTTAAAATCTAAACTGCCCACAGAAGCAATGAGATGCGTATTTTTCACTGCCCACACAAACTATAAGACACATATATTGCGATTTTAATTATTGCACTTAACCTTAGAGTTGATAAATTTTTGAAAATAAAATTTTTCAGAAGCATGGTAATTTCTTTTTAAAGCCATTGGACCCTTTCGGTAAACAGTTATGTCCAAGGCCCACACTTCGTGTATCACAACTTCTATATCAAATAACAAACCTGTGAAAATTTGGGCTTAATCCGTCATCGCAGTCAGGAGAAAATAACGGGAAAACCCACCCTTGTATCCGCGCGTTTCGCCGTTAACGAGAATTGATATTGTTTTACTGTTTTCTCAAAATGTAAAGCATTTCATGGAATAATATTTCAAGAGAAGTATTTCACCACTACCTTCTGTAAACCCTGTAAGTTATTTGTAAATCTGTGAACTTTTTTTTTCTTCCTGTACCGAAAGGGTCCAATGGCTTTAATACAGACATGAAGTGGTTATGCCTATGCAGTCATAATAATAGCACAGAATCGCACATCACACAAAGTAAAGCAAAAAGTCAAGCGAAAAGAACACTTTTGAAAGACACCAGTCCAAGCTTTGAAAGTTCCTACATGTTTATTGCAACAAGTAGAGGACATTGTCCCAGCAAAACACAAACAGCAACAGAGCAGTGGATGTCATTTACAATTTCATGTTTTCATCAGTCTATCGTTTTAACTGTGGTGAAATATGACAATAACTTCACAAAACAATATTCTAGGAGTCCGAGTTGCATAAACTTTACCAACTTTCTCATTCACAAAGCCACTGATCAGTAAGGTTTCAGAATGCCATCCATTTATGTTCAACCATACCGATGTCCGATGGGATGCCACAAAAAAACATAATACAAAGAACACAACATTTTTAGCCAATGTGTTGAATGTGAGCAAACTTGATCAGTGAGAGTTTCCCAATTAATAGAACAGTGAACATGTAAATGGATTTGATGAGGTTATTCTTTCAATTATACTTTGATTGAATTGGCTTATGGTTCTATTTTCAGCAAATAAGCAGCTAAAGCCAAATTATACAGAAATGGGTTTTACTCTTATTATTCACAGTTACCTTGGAAACTTGCTTCTAATCTAGTACTTTTCGGGTAATAGATTAATTTTTAAACAATTCAACTTTACAAAAACTAATTCAATTAGACTGATTCCTTTGTGTGTGGTACGTAGGTGGATATAAGTTTGAAGCAAAACAAAATTTTGTTGCAAAATTAGGGTTTGATGAGTGCCTAGTTTGCATCATGTTTCTTAAACTCCCATTAATTAAATATCATTTCAGACCAATCAGTGACTTGGTAACAAACTTGACCAATCACTGACAAGGTATCACCACACTGACTTCTTCTGCTCAGAAGATAAACATAGACAGTCTGAAGGTATACTTTTTTTAGTATTGTCAATGGCCTTTGAGCTGACCCCAGACCATGTGTGATAATGTTCGCATTGCACACTCCTACACTCCTCTGGTTTTCAGGTACCAACTATTCTAACTACTTCAAAAGATAAATGCCCAAAAGCGCTTGTAATCCTTGTTTTTGCACGGCCCCATTTTCATGCTAGACATTACAAAAATGATTCCCTCCACCTTTCCAACATAACTCACCTACATTGTAGAACCAGTAACTGGGACGCTATAAATTTATAATTTCTTTTTTTCTTCAGTTGTACTACTGCCCCAGAAAATTGATGAATTAACAAATGCAATCTGTTAATTTTCTATGATTTTCAAAGCACCCAGCCACAAAAAAAATGCCTCACTGAGTAGTGGATGGTAAATCAACAACCATTTCAAAAAGCACCCATAATGCTAGTTGCGATAACATAACTCTCCTCCCGACGGCCGCCAGGCCGGAGGGTTACGAGTTTGTTTTGAGCGGAAACGGTTGATCTGGTCCAACACGTACAGTTTCGACAGCTAGTCACCAGATTTTCCCCATTTTTACCACTTTCAAAAATCGCGACACAAATTCTGAGGGTACGAACTTAATCCGCTATGTCTAATGCAGCCTGCCATAATACTCAAAACACCATTTAGGAAATGTGCTTTGCACACACATTATTTTGTTGTTGGGTTAAACCATTCTGTAAAAGGGGTGTTACAATGTTGCAGTGCTACAGTGCGTGCGCGCCATAATGAGTGATAGGCGTGCAATGCAAACGGACAGCGCGCACACGCACTGCAACATTGTAACACCCCTTTTACAGAATGGTTTAGCCCAACAACAAAATAATGCGTTTGATGCGACAGGTTCAAAATATGAACCTGGGAATTCGCTCTGGGATCTGGTAAGTTTTTGTCCATTTTTCTTTTTTTTAAAGCTATTTGTTGGGTCTTGGTGTTCTGAAAATCATAGCAAAATAACGAAGGCCTATTGCATCAAAGGCCTATCGCATCGTTAACTCAACAATTTTCTGGGACAGCCCGGTTCATACTTCCAGCAGGTGCGATTGCGAAGCGAATTGTGAGTCACATGGCTGTTTTCGCAGCGAATGTTTCGCAGGAGTTAATTAAGTCAGTTCAACTGTTAAGAATTATTCGTTGCGAATTTGTGACAGCAAAATTGGTATCACATTCGCAGAAAGTATGAACTGGGCTCAAGTGTTAGTAGGGAGTACGACCAAAGATTTCAAAACAAATTTTAAATTTAAGGAGTAGAGTTACTGGGTCAAGATCTCACCAGTGATCATAAAACAAAGATTACTAAGATACTTTCTTCTCAAAGTCAAATCCAAGAACAAATACATGGCAAAAGATTATTTTTTTTAAATCAAAGCAAACAAATACACAGCCATTGTGATTACATGCATGCATAATCATTCAAGAAATACAATACATACACACATCCGAATGTACTTTGAAGCTTTACTTACTCAAGAAAGTATCTCTGTCCGGTACTAGTGGACGCCATCTCCCAGCCAGGGGGAAGCGGTGTGTCAGTGTCGGTGATATCATAACTTTGTTGTCTCAAGTGTTGATGTTGTAAGTTCTGTGTTCCTACAGCGTGCATTTCTTGCAGTGCAGCGGGGGACGAGTGCGCCCGTGAATGAGCAATAGTCAGCCCGGGGGCCGCCAGAGATTGTCCGCTTCCATTACTACCATTGGTGGTATAGTTCGTACTGTCGGCACTTGACTCTCTCGAATGTCCATGAACACGATCTGGCTCTTTGAAAAAGGAAGACGGGAGATTTCTCATCCGCATTGGGATGGAGCTGTGTGTTGGGTTCGGTTCTCTTGGGTTCATAACATTTTTAAACAAGTCTTCCAACTCGGCATCCGAGTCACTCCGGACGTGTAAGACTTGCCTTGGTTGTCCTTGGGTCTCCATCATGTACTGGTCTTAATGCTAAGGCTTACAACGTTGGGTAAAAATCACAGCACACAGACGAGGCGGCGGGTGGTACAAAATTCGCCCAAACGGACCGTCAGTAAATTAACAGCTCAAGTCCATTCACACATAGATTATTAAAGATGTCCACTTATCGTTCGTCGTTAGTTTTATACAATGAGACACTGAAAATAAGAGAATAATCACTTCGAAAAATGGTTACATTTGTCCCATCACACCACACCGTGCATGGCTGCTATTTAACTCTGTGGTGGCCGTCGTTGACCACCAGTCGTACATACATTACCATTAGAATTGTTTACAGGTACTGCACCTGTATCTGGTATAATATCAATTCGCCGTCCAAAAGTAATCCTTTGTAGACTCGTAAATGCGTTTATTCAAAACATGCTCAACTTGGATCGAGTTTTCAAAAATTTAGATTATGTCTTATTTATAAACCCAATTCCCTTCCACTTTGTTGATGTGAATTATTGAAAATCCAGCAAGTGCAGCAAATGCATCTATCAATTAGCGTATTGATATTTTGAGAGTAGTACGTCGCTTCCGGGGATGCCATCAGGTCATGTTGTATCAATGTGTACGATGGTCGCAAACTACGTCACTCATTCTATTGGAACCAACTCGCCCAGCGCCCACACATACTGTGTGTTGCTGCTGTCAGAATAAAAGTCAGTGACGTCATATCGTCATTTTTCATTGTCATTGTTTCAAACGTTTGCTGCGGTGCCTTTCACTTTTACAGTGTACATCTGTCGACGACATCAAAACGATTAAACCATACCGATTTTACATCAGAAACTTGAAAAGCCATAAGTTATGGCATGGAGGAATTTATTCCTCCATGGTTATGGCATAACATATGATGCTCATGGAGCACGGACTCCGCCTATCATTATTTCCGAAAAGAAAGAAGGTACTATTATATTATCTCCATGATTATACCATTATACCATCAAAGAGAAATTATTACACCAAAGTAACGCTAGAAGTTAATTAGTCTTCCCGCCGTGTGTCCATGCTACCACGATTTTGGGAAGTGGGCTATAGGCCTACAGTAAATAAAGTAATTTTCAGGGTGTAAACTTTTTGCAATTTTTCCGGCTCTCGAATAGCTTCTCCACTCCAAGCTGGTGTCGCTCAGACAGCAGAGGGTCGTCTGTGTCTTCTTCTTGAACTTGAACTTTATAACGAAATCCACCATGTCAATGGTGACCGATATCAATTTGGTCAATAGAGGGCGGTACTGCACCACAGCCTGAAGCACACAGGGCTCGGGAGACGCGTTGGTGGGGTGGGGTGCTACTGACTGTAGGGACTTGACTCTCCGCCAAGCCTATAACTTATTAAATGTAAATAATGATATATAGTTCTGACATTTCGCATTTTACGATAAATTATACATCTCAATGCACCTTGCTTTAGTGCCTGTTCATTTGGGCCAACAACATTCATTTAAACTTTCTCATCTCCCTGCTGAGGAGATAATTATACAACCATGGAGGAATAAATTACAACCCTGTCATCTGAGCTGCCGCGCCGTGGCGATCAGAAGGCTTTTTCAACCCTATACTCTTGCAGGTACCCATTTATACCACGAGGTAGATTGGCTGGTAAATTTATTCCGATAAGCAAAATCTATTTGGTTGCACTTTTAGCTACTTGTTGTGCTTTTATGAAATTTGGCCCTGTAATTAGAAGCGGTGTACCGCAAACTATTTCAATGACGTACAACCTATCATCACCGATCCTTGTGATAGTGCCACTGTTGTACTCGGCGCTCAGTGGTGTTGGGTAAAACAACTGAGTACTTCTTTTTACCATCTACCTCCTGCACCTCCATGTTTTTACCATCCATTCAATTTACATCCATCCATCCATTCATATCTATTTAATTTGAATCTACAATTTGAAGATCATTGCTTTTAGTGATGTTATAATCAATGTTGTACCCTGAGTTTTTAATAGAATTTGTATAGAAGACTCCCAAAACTGCTATTTAGCATGGCCCAAATTTGGAAACGAAGATCTTGTCGGTTTTTTTTTCTTGATATTATTTTAATTCAAAGCAGCTGTGGGAAGTTAAATTTGAAAGTATTGATTGCTTGGGGGATAGCGTGATGCACCTACTGACAAATAATTGTTCTAACATCCACCCGCTTTCTTCTTAACACTCGCAACTTCGATGACCGATTGAGCTTAAATTTTCACAGGTTTGTTATTTTATGCATATGTTGAGATACACCAAGTGAGACGACTGGTCTTTGATATTTACCAATAGTGTCCACTGCCTTTAAAGCACCCCATAATGTATTACCCCTATAAGAGCCATAGCGTATAACTCAATAATGAGCAAACCCGAGCTATATCGCCAATTAAATGCCTAGCGTTTTCAAGCAAAGTCTGAAAAACCCGGTTACTATAGGTATATAAGGTATGTTGTTATTTTTGTGTGGGTTTGTACAATTAATTTGAACTTTCCAAAAACGCCATCTTTAACAGCAAGCTTGAAAGCTTAGCTTTAAGCTGAGCTCCGCGTTAACTCGAGCGTTTTATGTGCTTCAATCATGCGAACGACCGGCAGCCCAGAGCACTTTGGTTAAAGGAACGAGGTACCAATATTTGAGTACACGAACGTTTAGTGGATAACCTGACATAGTCAGATATGGGTGTCTGCCGGGGACCCCCCGCTGCGTGTAGCGCATGGACCCCCAACAAAGAGGCAAAATAATGGGCTGGATCATATGATGCAACCAAGTGGAAATGGTCATCACCATGATACTAAGTAAAAAATATCAACCGCCAGACAAATTTTCTGCTGCATTAGGCCTGCCTGCCCTCCCCCAAATATTTAGTGTAAAAACCTATGGGTTGAAATTAACCAGTTGTCAAATTAGCTCAGATTTACATGAAACTTTGTCTAACTGTTCCACTTTGGCTAAAATGAACACAAACCAAAAATTAAATCCATACTCTGTACCGTTTCCGAGATACAGACTCTTAAAATATGCTAAAATCTCCCCCTTTTGGAGCTCCGCCCCGGCCGACACCGCGCGTCGTGGTGGTATTCTTTCAAACGTTAAGAGCCCGTAATTTAATAACGACCCCAGCTGTTTGGCTGAAAGGTGTATGCTATTTAAGATGTGGCCCTTGATTCATAATTTGGCTGCACTGGGCCTGCCTCTTTGTTGGGGGTCCATGCGCTACACGCAGCGGGGGGTCCCCAGCAGACATCCATATCTGACTTATGTCAGGTTATCCACTAAATGTTCCTGTACTCAAATATTGGTACCTCGTTCCTTTAACCAAAGTGCTCTGGGCTGCCGGTCACGAACGTCATGTGAATTTGCACATAAACAAAAGCAATACATCGGACAAATAAACAGAGTGTAATAATGCTCATAATTAAAGGAGTGTTCTTGCAAGCCCTCGTCCCTATCTACATCGAAAAAGTTTGTGTTGCAAGGAGGCATGGGAGTTCTGGTGTTGCCGACTGAATGTTAGTTTCAGCTCCATTGGTTCAGCCTACAGTAGTAATAAGATGCGTGTGTGTTCTCACTCATTAGCCTCTATGATGCCATCCTGTTAGGTCTCTTCCCATTAGTCTCCTTGTAGTTGAGGCTCAAAGTGCATTATTTACCCCAGCTGTACATCTAGGCTTCCAGGATAGCATTACACTTAAAGGCACTGGACACAATTGGTAGTTAGAGTAACAACTTACTTGGTAACAAGCAATGGGGAGCTTAGTATAAAACATTGTGAGCAGCCACTCCCTCTAAAGTTTTTCTTTTTAGAAAGAGGTAATTTCTCACTCAAATATTGAAAGACTTCAGACATCTTAAAGCTAAAGGTGGTTTTTCTCTTGCACCGTTGATGACCAAACTTTCACAGGTTTGTTATTTTATGCACATGTTGGGATACACCAAGTGAGAATACTGGTCTTTGACAATTACCAAAAGTGGCTAGTGCCTTTAAAGGCTCTTGAATAATCAGCTGTGGAGTTTGAACACCATTCATATGATGTATCATTGACATTCTTATTGGAATACAATGTACATTATTGTATTCTAAAGATCTAAATTCTGTCTGATGATATTGTATGATCCACTAATAAACATAAATATGAAGCAATGGTACCACAAAATAAACACATACAAGAAATCACAGTTGACTAAGTTGGTGTAATTTGCAAATCTTGCAGCAAATATAAACAAACTTATAATTGCAACTAATTACATCCAAATACCACATCTAAAAAAAAAAAAAAAAAAAAATTATATATTTTTGTTGTCAATAACACAATGAAATTCCTGTACAAAACGATCATGCATCTCCAGAAACCACTGACACCCCAAAACAAATACCCCCTCCAAAAAAAAAAAAAAACCAACAAAAACTATTTTGACACAGAATGTAAAATAAATATATAAATAAAAGCAATAAACCCAATACAATACACACTTATGAGCATTGTCTCATAAGTCTGCATTGTTATCATGCGATCACAAATTTTGTGTTTTGTTTACAGGGTAAGAAAACATGCAGTCAGTTGCCCCTAAAACATTATACATGTCAGCAACGTTCAGCATGGTACCAAAACCTCAGACAATGGGTTTGTTGAAGTTCAACACCAAGTTGTTCAAAGTGTACAAAGCAAATGATTTATCAAGCACTCTACTTCAAATCACATCCAAATATTACACAGCATCATTGTTGACATATTCAATTTGTTGGTTGGTTTCTTGAAGGTTTTCTTCAGCTAAAACAAATAATCAAATTTTTACAGAAGTATTATTTTATTTACAAATTTACACCAGTTAGAAAAAGAAATTGATTTATCCAAACCCATCTATTAAAATTCAATGCCCCATGTTTGGTTTTAGTTTGATAAATTGGGGTTTCTGTATTGTACAGCCAAAACAATTATCAAATAATCACGCTTTGCACTATTGTAGGGCGAATGAAAGTTAAAAGCACTGGACATTAATGGCTATTACTCAAGATAATTATAAGCATAAAAACTTACTTGGGTAAGTGAGCAATGGTAAACATTGAAAGTATAAAACATGTTGAGAGAAGGCTCCCTCCGAAGTAACAGAGTTTTTGAGAAAGAGGTATTTTCTCACTCAAATAACAAGACTTCATGACTGAAGCCTTTTATTAGGCATCTGAAAGCACACACATTTTGTGCAACAAGGGCCTTTTTTTCTTTCATTATTCTTTTGCAACTTTGATGACCAATTGAGTGAAATGTTCACAGATTTGTTATTTGGATGAATATGTTGGGATAAACAATACCATAGGTGTCCAGTGCCTTTAATTGATCCCAATTCCTGATGTGGTAATTACATCACATGTACATGACAGATGCTTTGTATGAGGCAAAGCTCACCAATTCCATACGGTCCATTTGAGGCTGATTGTGTTATTATTAAACCAATGCTTTCAGCATTTAATGTATCCTGTAAAGTTTTCATTGCAAGTGAACCAGGAGTTATTGCTAACACACAGACTCTATAAAAGCCAACTCTGACCAACTATTTATAGAAACATTTGTCCAGTTCCCTTGATCTAGTTCTTGTTACTCATATAGAAAGTTCCTTACAATTATATGTTAATAGTGTATTGATAAAATATTCAGATTAATACGTCAATTACATTAACTTTTTAATAGATGTTAAATTAACTTTGTTTGTACAGAAAGAAGGTAAAATGACACAAGTCTCATTGTGAAAACCGCATAAATGTTTGCGCCACAAGAAGCCTTGATGTCATGTGGTTTGTGCTTGGCAAGTAGCTATTAATATATAATCCACTTGTGGTATATAAACGGCAAGTCAAAAAGAAGTTGACTGAGATGTATGATTTAAAAACAAAACAACAACGGACACTCAAAACCCCAGTGAATTTCATAAAACAAGCATTTCTTCCTTCTCTGAAAAAAAGAATTAAAAAAAAACTGATAATTTTTGAGAGAAGTTATGCCTGTTTTACTGAAAGCACTCATGTTTGTAGCCGACCATGAAAAGATAATACTAGACTGAATCTAAACCTCCGAGTAGGTAGCAGTTAGAATATAAAAAAAAGTTATATATTTGTTTTGTCCGTGAACAGCTTGCAAAATGAGTACCTTTATTTAATAAGACATAACTCTTCTTAGGAATGATCATTTTCTTTCATTTATTTTCTTCTACTAAGCAGAAGAGAGTGCTTGTTGCTTTACTAAACTTTTGAGTGTCATTTATTAAACACCCACCAATCCCGGTCAACTTCTTTTTGACTCGCCCTGTAGAAGTTGCTGATTGATGGACACAGGAAGCCTCCCCTGTTGAGGACAGTGGTCCAAACTAGGTCTGGGCGACTAGTGAAATGTACTACTTGACAAGTCGCGCTTCAAATAGTTGCAACTTCGACACTATTTGCGACTAACTACCAAAATGCATCGCAGCATATTGTTCCCTGAGCCACAATATAGTAAAATTTGTGCTGAAAGGATTGAAGGATTGTGTCACTGATGTCTGATTCTGTTTCGTAAGTAAATTATGTGGTCATGAATAGTCATAAGCGACACAAATGGTTCACCAAACAGATAGTTCTCACTACTTTTGCAGTAGTTGTGGCAGCACGGTTAACTGAGTAGTTGAATAACGGTAGTCGCGACTCGACTAAGCAATCAATAGTCGACACTAGTCGCCCAGGCTTAGTCCATACAGCACAACTAGGCAAATATATAACCTGCATGGAGTAAGGACTTCCTTATCAAAATGATGTATTGTAGAAGCCACAAAAGAAGCTAACCTGACATTGATTCCTTGTTTAACATAAAGTTGTACACATTTTGGGTTACTTCAAGCTTGCATCAGGAACTCTTTAATTTGATAGTACAAGGAAAGAAAATATACATGAAGATTAGAACTCAATATATTCCCCACGTGCATATTAAAAGTGTCAGGAGTGTCATATGTGCTTCTTATAAAACTCATTCAGAGATAGATCTATACAAAAACTGCAGGAAAATTATTGTCGTTCTGTAACAAGCTAAACTGAGACCAAAAAAACTAAGTTAGAACAATTACTTCATCACAGATTATCTATAACTCACAACACCACCTTTAGTGAGGATAAAATGACTTAATCAGGTTTCAGGTTCAGACGTCTTCAAACTACATGCAGGAGATGTAGTTGCAGTGTTTGTATTCTGCCATCCTATTTCAGTATGTGGCTGTGATTGCATCATAGCCAGCTAGCACTAGATGAACCATATGTTACACTCTTGAGCTTACTAGGCGTACATGGTGGGCGAGTAGCCAGAGGGGATGTCGTCTGAAATACAAGGATATTAATACATTCAGTTAAAAGCAGCTTTAAAGGAAAGTGATTTGAACAAAAGAAGATGAGTGTTCAGAATATCCCCAACCAATTGTTTTATTATTTCAGAGGATAGCTAACTGATGAATCTCTAAAACCAACTAGAGGTCTACAGCTTATAACTTGATGGCCAAAAAGTGAATTTAAGTCAGGAAACTCGGAAAATTATCATTAGGCCTCAAAGTGAAATTATTCAGCACTTCTGAAATTGAGCGGCTGCACCAAGCTGACAGCAAGAATCAATTTAAAAGAACTTAAATGAACACAAAACAAATGAGAGGGAAAGCTAAACTTGTCTTGATTTTGAGAGTATGAGCTCCATCTTGGAAAGTGAAAATGTGGTTTACCGCGAGCTGTGCTACCCAAACCTATGAGCACAAGGCATTACACTTTCTTGGAAAAAAGTAGTCCAATTTTTAATTGAGTACAAAGACTGACCTATCTGTCCATATGATGTAGGGTTTTATAGACTTTTTAAGCTATTAAATTACAATTTTCTGACTTTTCCAAGGGCAAAAACATGTGAGTAAACCTAAGATCAATAAGCCATTTGCGAGTTAAATTTGAATAATGTCTGGTACAATGACTTGCTTAGTTACAATGCACCCTTTACATTTGAATTCCTCAGACTATTGAGACAGTTGCTACGCCACGTGATTAGGGGCAAGCTGTTGTATAGCAACCTCCAGGATGAGCAAACCCTGGTATATTGTGTCATACACATCTATTCAGAATTGTGTATTGGTGTTCTCCGTCTCTTACGTAAGTATGCAAAAGCTTGCCCCTAATCACCTGGCGTAGCAACTGTCTCGATAGTCTGAGGAATACAACTGAAAGCGGTGCATTGTAACTAAGCGAGTCATTGTACCAGACATTATTCAAATCTAACTCCCAAATGACTTATTCACTAAAGTGGTTGTCATCATCCCTTTTTCATGACCCTCCAGCCCCCTTCACCTGGGCCCATGGGTTTACACATGATCATACCTTCATTTGTAGAGAGGATGTACTCGCTAGTCGGGCACCAGTCAAATCCATGTGTTCAGCTGGATGAGGTTTGTCTGTACTGGTAACCATAGGACTCATGTTTAATGTAGCTGTAGATGCTGCACGTTGTAGGGTCCTACGTGGTGTCTTATTAAAGGAGAAGGTTCTTCCTACTTTACGGGTAGCTCTTCTTGCTCTCCTATAACAAATCAATCATGTGTATACTAAGAGTTTAATTTGGGTTGAAGCAATCAGGGCCCAATTTTATGGCTCTGCTTACCGTAAGCAAAGAATCGCCACTTTAAAGGCAGTGTGATGGACATTATTGGTAATTACTCAAAATAATTATTATGAATAAATACCTTGGACGGTTTCATGTCTCTGATTGGTCAAAACCTGGTAACGTGGGGGTGTATTAGCGGTTGGTATAAAGACCGGCTTTGGAAAATAGCAATTAAGTGGCCCCTAAATCACCATACATTGTGTAAAAAGTGCGCGCTGCACTGTATCGCATGCTTATTTATATTCATGTTAGTTTCATTGCAATTCTTCGAGCACTTGAGCGTACGCGCTGCAAAGGTATAAATTTTGAGGTAACAGGTGCGCGCATATCCATACATGGTCTCGTTTACAGCGACATCCTACATGGACGCTGAGCTCATGCGCGCGTTTTACTGCACAAAGAACAGCTATCGTCCAATCATGTACCTCCTTCGACCCCAGTGAAGGCGCTGAACAGACCATTATTTAAAAGAGTCACTGGTATCAACGATCAGTAATGTGATTGACGCACGTAAGAAATGGGAACCATCAAAAGCTCAAATATGGCCCCGAACATGTCTGGAAGTATTGCCTAGAGAAAAGTGGATGGCGCTGTTAACAGACCTTGCCTCCGGCTCGGTCCGTTAACAGCGCCAGCCACCAACCTGGTCATTACCACGCAGTGAAGACCGGGTACTCGCACTAAAGCATAAAACCTTATTTGGTAACGAGTTATGGAGAGCTGTTGATAGTATAAAACATTGTGGGAAAACAGCTCCCTCTGAAGTAACATAGTTTCCGAGAAAGAAGTAACTTTCCACAAACGTTAAGTTCAAGACATCAGAATTAAATTTCTAAAAATCAAGCATCTGAAAGCACACAACTTCGTGTGACAAGGTTGTTTTTTTCTTTCATTATCTTGCAACTTCGACGACCAATTGAGTGGGTCAAATTTTCACAGGTTTGTTATTTGATGCATATATTGAGATTGACCAAGTGAGAAGATTGGTCTTTGACAACTACCAGTAGTGTCAAGTGTCTTTAATTTAACTGAAGCAGGGAATATCACGCTTATGTCAAGCATATTTCACGGTTTAGCAGGCAAACTTTGCTCGAGTGCACTCGGCATTCTTCGCTTACACAGCTAGCGCAGAAACTTGTCACTTGAACAGTAAGCGGCGAATGGTGATCGCAAGCGCAGAATTTGGTTATTGAAAAAGAGGTAGTTGCTCTCTACAATAATAAAAGACTTCAGGCCTGAAGCCTTTTATTAGGCATTTGAAAGCACAAAAAATTGTGCAACAAATATAAAAAATGGTAAATTTACATGGTACATGTCAATCATCGATAAAAAGCTCCAAAACAGAACACACAAAAAATACAGAATTAGGATAAAACTATGATTTACATTACACTGATCAAAGATAACTTAAAACACAAAGAACCAAACAAAAAAACGCCACATATGCAAAAACTGCCTAAACCTCTCTGCTCCCACAAGCCACAGGATACAAATTAATACGTAAAAACCCATTAAGAATCATTTGGCACACACAACTTATAATAATATAATAATAATACTTACCTCATGGCTTTATTCAGTTTGCCTTTGTCAAAATCACTCTTGGTTATTTCTAGCTCATCTGGAGATATCTTGGTCAAGAAGTTATCCTAAAATAGAGACAAATGTGAATAAATTAAATAACAGGTTAAAACCTTTATATACTTAAAGTGTTTACCACTGGAGGTACTTGGAAGTGCTGGGCATAAAGTGGTCAGACTTCATCACAAATGAAAGGCTGGCTGAACTGATCTGTGGCAGTGGTGTTTCACGAGTGACGAAGTCTTAGAGCGGAAGGGGAAATGGTGCACTCATGTGATGAGACAGGGAGGCCTACCCAGCGCAGCTATAGATGGTCTGCCTACAGGCACAATTCGAGGCAGAGGCCGCCCTAAGCTGCGCTGGATAGACAACGTCACAAAGTGGAGTGAAAGATGCGTAGGAGAGCTGAGAAGAGCAGCGATTGAAAGACACCAGGGGCCGATTTCACTAACGTCTATGTTTGCGATCATCGCTAACACACTTGCGATGAGATCGCAAACCTCAAATCCATCGCAATTGCGATGTCGCTAATTCTGCGTTTCACTAAAGTCATCGCAATTGCGATGACGTTAAAAGGGGAAATAAAGTTTTTGTACGAGGCTAAAAGTAGTGACCTTTGACATCCCGCAACAAAATCGTCGGTCGTCGCTCTCGAAATGAAATGGCACTGTGCAGTTTATATGTAAATCGTTGTCATGTTGGTGCATACGAACTATTGTGGACGATGTTTAGGCATTCATTTACAAAGGGTTAAGGCATTTATAGGCTTTTGGCCTCTATTATAATTTTAAATTTTAATAAAAAGTTTTCGTAAATCTGTTGTAACGGTGGGATTGATGAAAATTCTGACATACCTTTCTAATAGCTTCACACTGTCAATTTGCCAATACATAACACATTTTTGTAAAAATAATGGTTAACATAATCGAACCCAGATAGTATCTCCTTTTTACCGATAAGGGGTTCTTTGCTGCAGTTGCATCGCTGATAGTTGTCATCGGCAATCTGAGTCTACCAGGTAAAAGACCGCAAGACTAAAATAATGTAGCGCCACTCATTTTACTCTAAATCACTGACAAATTATACGTCAAAACGTACACCGCTATAACTATAAGCACAGATTGGCGCAATGTATCATAAGTTTGCGATGAACTTTTACTTTGCGACCACTAACATGTCATCGCAAGATTGTCATCGCTAAATAAAACTTTGCGACGAGTATATTCATCGCTAAGTTTTAGTGAAATCGTCGGCTAAAAATCCATCGCTAAGTTGCGATGGATTTTAGATTTAGCGATCGATTTCGGCGTTTGCGATGACCAAAACGTGTTAGTGAAATCGGCCCCAGGTGATGGTGGCGACTCCAGGAGCGCGCCAACATTATAATTTGAGGACGCAAGTTTATGCCGAATGATAATGATGATGAGGTACTTTATCATTGTAAATGTGACCCTATGGTTTAAGGTTCTTATTTTAATGTTTTTATAAATTGACATTATGCAATTTTGTTTCAGCCGCTAGATGTTAAAGTCATGAATGCTAAAATGCAACACATGTACAGAGCTCAAGGACGTCGGAAAACGGATAGAGTTTCTTACTTTATTACACATTTTAACCAAAAAGGCATTCACGAATGGGAATGAAAGAGTAGCGACTCGTTGTTAAACTGGCGTTTAAAACCTTGCAGGGTTGTGGCCATGCGTTAAAGGCACTAGCCTTCAGAAGAGGGACCTATTTCCCGAAGGCCTCGGGGAAATAGGTCCCTCTTCTAAAGGCTCGACCTTAATCGCATGGCCACAACCCTGCAAGGTTTTAAACGCCAGTTTAACAACTCTTCAACCCTTTTATTCCCTTATTAATATTGAAGGGAGACAGCACTTTATGGTTGAATGCTGGGTTACTGGAACAGTCCATACTTACAGCATCCGTCTTGCAAGTAACATCTGCCATATGTTTACACAATGTCTTGAGCCACGCCTCCTTACTAGGCTCCTCCCTGATTAGGGTGAATAAATACAACCGATCTAGTCTGTCTGTAGTGTCCATAGGTGGCTTGCATAAGATGGCAAAAGTGTTTTTACATTCTGCAATTATAAAGACAATAGCAACAAAAAATAATCAAAACATATGACAGAAAGCTTCTGTTTGTGTGGTAACGACTCGGTCATTTTAGCCTGAACACATTTTATTATTATTTTTTTTCTGAGGGCTAAACAAAGTCAGAAATCCAACGTAAGTAGGAACGGAAGAATATCCTGACTGCATTTACTATAGAACCAACCTTCTGTTTCCTGTACATCAAGAATCCTTCTAATGTGTGACAGAGGAACAAGCTCAATGTGCTTGTAGAATTTCTGTGTTGGTATCTTGTTACTGTGTGGACTCTTAAAAGAACTCACTGGCTTGCCACGACGCTTACATATCTGCAATCAAACAAACCAATGTAATATTGTCAAGTTGAATTCATGTCAAAGCAGGTTGTTGAGTAGAAGCAACACCAGTATGAATGGTCCCTAAACACAATGTTCTCAATTGAAAGATATTTCTCCTACTCCAAAGACAAGATATCTGACAAAAGCCCGGTACGAATTTTGATGTCACAGGGCTGTTTTTGCAGCGAAAGTTTCGCAAGAGTTCAGCAAAAGTCAACTGATGCAAACTATTAGTTGTGAATGTGTGATGTAAAATTTTGTATCGTATTTGCAGGAAGTATGAACTGGACTTTAGTTTTAGTACCCAGCTGTTCCATCCCAAAAGCAATCTTGCACTCAACACAAACCCACAATATAGTATTCAGCAAGCATAACTGCTAATGTGGACAAGTGACAAACTCTTCACTGATTTTGTTATAGCCTTCTTGCTGTTACAAAATACGTCCATATGAATTGTTTGGATAACAGCTTGTATCACTCATGCAACCTTGACTCTAGCAATGATGCAGTCAATGGGATAACCAAGCAACATACTTACTGATGGATTGCATTACTAATAAGTCAGTGAGTTCAAATTGAAACAGCTCTAGAATGAAGAGGTTATGGGTTAGAATCCCATCCAAGCAGTATGTGGACTCAGAAAGCAATAATTACAGGGCACTATATCATATACATTGGTGTAAGGGCAACTAGTGAAACTTACTACTCAACTAGTTGCACCTCAAATAATTGTGACTTTGACACTACTTGTGACTAATTTTTAGTTCACAAGATACATTGCAGCATAATGTTTGCCGCAGGCGCAATGGTAAAATTAACGCTGAAAGGATTGAAAGATTGTGTCACGGATGTCTGATTGTGTTTTAAGTAATTTATGTTGTCAGGAATAGTCCTGAGCGACACAATTGGTTCACCAAGCAGGTAGTCATGGCAGTATGATTAACCATGTACTTTTCTCAACTTGACTAAGCAATCAATAGTTGCGACTACAAAAACTAGTCGCACAGGCTTAGTCAAACCAAAATATTTTGCGATACTGACCTCTAATGTATCTGAGAACAGGAACATACTAATACTGCCTCCTTTTTCTGAGAAGTTTTCTCCCTTGCCATTTTCTTTATCCCCAATCTCTGTCATATCAGCTCTCATGATGAAACTACGATGTGCAGACAGTAGATGAGGTGGTACATCTTCAATATCATTCATGACTTCAAACATCTGGGTGTGGCCTTCAGTCTTTCTCTTATCCTCATTGATATGTCTGCAAAGATATAACAGTTGTTTTAGATGATCTTCCCATCAAGGGAACTCGGCAAACTCCCACAGGAGGGTATAAACACCAAGTTGGAAACAACCAATCTCTCTCATACATGCACAAACATTAATTAACGTGTTGCATAAATCAAGAAATTGTGCTTCAGTAACTAGACGACAAAATATTTATTCTAGTCGTTGTGAAATCAGCGGTTAGCTGGGGGATTCGAACCCACAGCCTTGAAATTGAAAGTCCTGCCGTCTAACCACTTGACCACGATGACTGGAATTTAGGGAAGTAAACATGAGTTTAGGGAAAGTTAAACTCAAAGTCATTTAGATAAAACCAACCTAGACAGTTTCTATCGAGAGGACATCAAGACATTCTCTCTTAAGAAGGGCCCAATTTCATAGACCTGTTACGCACAAAAATTTCTTAGCATGAAATTTCTTCCTTGATAAACACAACATTACCAACCAAATTTCCACGTGATTTTCAGAATAAGCAAACAAGAGCTGAATACCAGTAACAAGCAATATGCAACGAATGGAAATTTGGTTGGTAATCCTGTTTTTATCCAGGAAGAAATTTCATGCTTGGCAAATTTCTTGTGCTTAGCAGTTCATATATAAAATTGGGCCCAGGTTTGATTGGCAGCATATTGCACCACAGCACCTTGTTTTAAAACCATTACATGGTGCTATAAAGGAATTGGTCTGATATACTTCAATACGTAGCTCAAAATAATGTGGCATATAGAGGTCCACCCCTATGGGGTATGATAAAAACGCTATATAAGAACAGAGTATTACTTTTATAAACAATAAAACATCACTATACTTCAAATAGTCAACTCATTTGTTGCACTTTTCAAAGAGTATGCTGTGTTTGTATTCAGGTTTATCTACTGTCATTTTAACATAAACCTGCCAGGTGTTCTTTGACTTTGGCTAAGTACGTAGTCAGTCCAACAAATTGTTTTGCAAAAATTGAGCTGTCAAAGCTTTTTGTGAGATAAACTTTCAAATAATAAAAGCAACTTGAAGTATTGTTGTCGTTCAAAAAGAAAACTGTAGTTAAAAGATCATACCTCAATAAAAATCATGTATACTTACTCAGTAACTTTCCTGAGTGAATCAACAGCTTGGGTTAGTTGCTCATGTTCAGCATGACCATCAGTAGTTCTCTTCAGTAAATCTACAATAGTCAAAAAAAGATCAAAACAACATTCATTCAATTGTCAGAGCAACACATGCATGAAAACATGCTCCAAAGTCAATCTTTACACTTACCAAGCACCAGAAGCATTATCAAGGGGTGTCGTGCGGATAAGTGCACTGTACTCAAACTCTGGTGTTTCTCTTCAGCAGAGTGTGGGTTTCAATCCCAGTCATGACACATGTGTCCCCGAGCAAGACATTTTACTATAATTGCTTCTCTCCACCCTGGGGTAGACGGGTACCTCTGATGGCAGAGATGGTGCTTATGGTTGGTTTAGCTTAGTGCGCTACATAATTTGGCGGCACAGGCTGTATACTCCCCAGGGAGCCGAGATCATGGTTTTAGGAATGAAATGGCCCAGTGATCAGGGTAATAATGTTTGAAGCACTGTCGAGACATGGTGTAAAAAGCACTAGATAAAAAGTTAAACAAATTATTATTATTGATTACTTACATGTATCTACACTTGTAGACCATGTTGACATTGTCTAGAGTTTATACCTCAACTGAGGTAGTGGGTTAAATGTATGTTTTGGCAGTTCGTCCAAATCAATTTATTATTTTAAACCCACTGTGGTATTACATGACGTCAGACCATGACTCTAGGAAAAAGAGGAATCCCAGTGTAAAACATTGTAAATTGAATAAAGGCCCGGTCACACAGGCCACGATAATGAAAACCTTAAAAATGCACGCCCTCAATTGGTTGAATATAAGCCCAGTCGTATTCTGCATGGAGCACTTCAACCAATAGAATGTGTTCTCTATGCGTCGTTATCGTCATCGTTTTCGCTGCAGTGTGACTTAAGTGGCCTTAAGACTATAAAATGTATACTAATCTGGTATTTTCCTGTTTATATACACAGTGCTGCTTTTTTTCTCCAAAATCACCCCAACACTATGAGTTTCAAAGTGCTCCTTTCTCCTACCATGATATTGTAACATAGAAATATGGATCCAAGGCTTGTCGTGGCCGAGCAGTTAAAAACAATGGACTCAAACTCTGGTATTCCTGATCAGCAGAGTGTGGGTTTCAATCCCATCCATGGCACGTGTAGCAAGACACTTAACCACAATGCTTCATCCTTCGGATGGGTTGTATTGTAAAGCTGTTGGTCCGGTAAGTAAAATAACTTATCGTAAAGAGGAGGGGTTTGCCTTGGTTTGAGATCGGCGGCATATTGCGCAACGGCACCTTGTAAACCACTACATGGTGCTTTAAAGGAATAGGTCTCATACTTCAAAAACGTAGCCCCACATACATCTTGCAGGACAAAATACTGAGCGCTTTGATATGCACCCAAGGGGTGTGATAAAGCGGCAAGTGTTTAATGCTGTACAAAGTGATGTTGACTTACCAGAGAGTAAGAGGATCATACTAGGAAGCCTCTGCACAGGACGGATCAGTAAATCAGTCAAAGTCTGTCGACAACACTCAGGCTTACTATGACAAATCTGATTGAAAAATTAACATGTAATGTCACTCATTTAACATCACTCAATCTTAAACAGCTACTTGAGCGGAATGTTTTTAACGGAAATGGTATTTTAACTGGTTTATAATGCACTTGTTCACCATTTTAATGTAATTTTGATATGTGTACATTTCTGAATTTTTTGTAATTATCAATTAAAAAATCAGGCCCCAACCTCAATGTTTTGATAAAAACACTTCTGTCGTTGACAGTGCGCTTCAAAATGACAATGCTTTGACGTCATGTTTGGGGGTTTGCTTTGTTATACCTCCACGCTGCAACAACCCAGCTATACAAACTGGAGCTCCCAACCATGACGTAACATAAGTGATTACGTAACAGAGCTTTTCGCGAATCTTTCAGAGAAGCGCTGGATAAGGGTATTCAAAATGATTGCTTTTTTACACACTTAAAATCTATTTATAGTCATATGACTCAATTACCCTATTGATTGAAAACATTTTAATTGAAATTCAGTTTACAAATTAACATTTTCATTCATTCAGATCTTTAAGATTATTCAGGCAAATTTAAGAAGAGTATAAAGACACAGGCAGTTTATGACAGGTAATCTTACCTTCAGGAAAGCATGGAATCTTGGTTTCTGTTTCTCACAATCATTGATAGTCTGCTTACTTAACTCAAAGAAGTTTACAAAGGGTGGATAGGCCTTGGTCATGTCTTTAGACTGAAATGGAAAAGAACTATGATTAAGTGATTATTTATATCTGGTTATGAGTAGTAAGCTTGGGCGATATCACGATATTATCGAATATCGCGATATTAATTTGGAAACGATTTTGATATCGGATAATCGCGATATATCGCAATATCAATTAAATATCGCGATGTATTTGCTAGCTGAGACATCTTGCACCCCATAGGTTTGGAGTAAAACCAGAAGAATAGGTCATTAGAACACCTCTCTAAAGCTATGACTGTCTCTTCTACAACTTTCACTTGGAGTTTGAAGACTGATGATGTCAAATTTCATTAATCGCGATTATATCGAATATCGCAATATATTGTCGGCGATATATCGTGAATAAAATAAATTGATAATGCCCAAGCTTAATGAGTAGAGATAAGAAATGGAGTGGAAAGTATCAAGATTGCTTGGTCTTGACTCAACAAGAGCTATGTATGTGTTTGCATTGGGACCACACTATACAGGGTGTCTAATAATAACCCTATACACTTTTGAAATGGCTGCATATGATTCTTGTGGAAAAGGTTTATATGTTAGGATAGCTTATGGATTGAACTTTCATTATGGCACCAAAAAGTATATGAACATTCGGCTGCGCCTTCCAATATGCGAGAGGTAATTAAGTCCTTTGGAGCTTACAAAATTCACTCCAAGATGTCGGCTACTTATTCCTGATAAGCAGTGCTCACCTAAGCATGAATTATTCCCCGACTTTTTGGTGTCATATTTAAGTTGAGTCCATAAGCTATCCATACATCCAAACCTTTTCCCACAGAATAATATATTTTTTATTCAGCAGCCATTTCAAAAGTGTTAGTTTTTTGGACACACTATAAGGATAAGTACATATATCTTACATGCTTAAGAATAATCTGTGCAATGCTTTTCTCATCATTGTAATCTTCCAGTAATGTCTCCACATCCTCCAACAGACGTCGATGCACTTCATAGATCTCAGGAATCTTACTGAAGATTGTTTTAATTTCTTCCTGATCTAAGATAGGTCCTCCAGTCTGCTCTGTCTCCAATGGATCCTTGAATATCTGCAATTAAAAACACAGCATAACAGTAAGGGCTAATCAGCTCATATCATTCAATCTTAAAGGATTCAGGTACTTTTTCAAAATGTCCACAGATTTTCATTAAACTTACAGGGCTTGAAGAAAATTCAAGTAGAAAGCTTCCCTTCAGATATTACTAACTGAGGTTCTGTAGTTTTTGAGAAATGAGTAAAACAATGAGAAAATTGTTTTTGTGACATTGTTTTACTCATTTCTCAAAAACTACAGCACCTCAGTAAGTAATATTTTAAGGGAAGCTTTCTACAATCATTATCTTCAAACTGTATAAGTTTAATGTAAATCTGTGGACATTGTGTTTTGTGTTAGAAAAAAGTACATAGACCCTTTAAATCTGGTTTAATGATGATGAACATATTAACATTTGCGTTTATGAACATACATGATGGCTATGTGATCTTCAAACTTATAATTGTAAGGAGGGAAGATGCTAGTGGTCCAATAGACTGTATCGAATAACCCGCTTGTTGCTATGAATGTGGCCATATTGTAGGGCAGGCCGCATGCGCGTCTGAACCCGTACATCAATGAAGCACACAGCGTTCCCAGTTTGATTTCTAAGGCACGTGTACAAGCTCACACACGGCATGTTGTGGGCAGGTATTTGAATGGAAACGTCATATTCGATACGGTCAATACAATCAAATCTTCAATGGGGGACTTTTGGAACGCTAGTAGGTACTGGCAGCAGACCTACCAGGTTTATCCTCTGTTGTTGGTAATACATTGTATGTGCTTTCTCTGAACTACATAAACAATGGAAATTTACCTGGTAAGTTTGCTGCCACCTAGCATTCTAAAGTCTCCAATTGACAAGTTGGATTGCTTTATAATCAGATGATCTACTTCAAACATTGAACGTAATAGCTTACCGTTATTATAGTCTGTAGTATTCTCACATAATTGGTTTCTGTCTGCAGTAACTCCATAGCAGTCATATGTCTCTTGGATATAGGTTGAGTAGGTGTATTCCTAATGACTGGTGTAGAATCAATTTGCATTGGGGAACCAAGATCTACAAAATGACAAAATACAAATCTTTATTTATTCTGGGAGGACACAAACAACTACAACAGCACACATTGAGTTACCTTACACCTTGGACTACAGTGATGTCCAAGATTTCAGGGCCCATTTCTGGGGCGGAAAATTTTCAAAGCTTCATCCATTTTTGGGACGGAAAATTTTCAAAGCTTCATAACTAAAATCTTACCTGCAAGAAGCCACTAATTTCAAAATGTTCACATTCCATGGATGCATACATTTTTCTGTGGTGGGTTTTGGTTGTCATATATTCCTCACAAATCTGTCATTTTTGTGAAATACCGCAGCTCCCAACGTTAAACAAATTCCTGTTTTGATCGTATGAAGCTTCAGGCCCTAATATTTAGGACTCTGTATCTGCGTACAGCACAGAGGAAGAGTCCTATATAGGGCTAACATTGAGTTGGCTTTTTGGTAGGGTGAAAGATGGTAAAGAAGGGTGCCCTGCCCATTTGCAACAAGGAACCCCAGACAAGCCCTGGGAAAATGTATATGCAAAGTCACGAAAAGATCAACTGGACAGGGTTTCAAAAGCCCACCCAAGATGACAAATTAGCCAATGTGGCACCACACTGGTTGTGGGTGTCCAGTGAATAATGTATTTTATCTGCGAGTGATAAAATCACTTGTGCACGTTACACACAGAGTGAATAATTGCTGATTTAATTATTGAAGATATTAAATTAGTGAATACATGATTGAACATTATGTTATCAAAAACAACCCTAGCATTCATTGTGGTAACGCCATTTAATGATAACCTCTAAATCAGTTTGGGTGGTTCTGTTGAAACTAACAGTTCTTTTCAGAACCACCCCAACTCATTTAGAAATATCAATACATGATGTTACTGCTAACGTTCACTATATGGTTAGTGTTGATATTTACCATTTGATGCAAGCGGTTCATCCGGTGTAGCATCTAGTAACATTGAAGTAGACATTGACAAGACTGCATCATTCATCGTACTAGATCTTCTTTTACAAGGCATTCTAGGAGATGCCATATCATCATTCTCTTGACTCAATACGGCTAACTTCTCCTTCAATCGTCGTCTCTTACGGGATCCACGAATGACTGGAGTGTTACCTGGTGTGTTTAATGCTTCCTCTGGAGTATTTGTTATCTGCTCAATGAAGGATGCATACAGTATTATTTAAGCCAGCAAGATAAATATGACTCTAAATTTTAAACAACTAGGAGATGTGGTATGATAGTGACTCATTAATATTGAATTAAAAAAAAGGCAAATTGCTTTAAATATAACATCATGACCGCCTCATAAAGTTAATCGGTTTGAGTCTAACTTAGGTTGTCTGAACATACCAATAGGGCATAATGAAGTGCACAACTTACCCTTACGTATTTAAACAAACACTCATCTGCACAGGCATCAATCTTAACACAAGCCCAGAACCACTAAGAAAAAAATGCAAACATTAAAGAAGCACTTATCAAGAGGTAATACACACATCTTTATCTTACAACAACAACAACAACAACAACAACAACAACAACAACAACAACAACAACAACAACAACAACAACAACAACAACAACAACAACAACAACAACAACAACAACAACAACAACAACAACAACAACAACAACAACAACAACAACAACAACAACAACAACAACAACAACAACAACAACAACAACAACAACAACAACAACAACAACAACAACAACAACAACAACAACAACAACAACAACAACAACAACAACAACAACAACAACAACAACAACAACAACAACAACAACAACAACAACAACAACAACAACAACAACAACAACAACAACAACAACAACAACAACAACAACAACAACAACAACAACAACAACAACAACAACAACAACAACAACAACAACAACACAACAACAACAACAACAACAACAACAACAACAACAACAACAACAACAACAACAACAACAACAACAACAACAACAACAACAACAACAACAACAACAACAACAACAACAACAACAACAACAACAACAACAACAACAACAACAACAACAACAACAACAACAACAACAACAACAACAACAACAACAACAACAACAACAACAACAACAACAACAACACAACAACAACAACAACAACAACAACAACAACAACAACAACAACAACAACAACAACAACAACAACAACAACAACAACAACAACAACAACAACAACAACAACAACAACAACAACAACAACAACAACAACAACAACAACAACAACAACAACAACAACAACAACAACAACAACAACAACAACAACAACAACAACAACAACAACAACAACAACAACAACAACAACAACAACAACAACAACAACAACAACAACAACAACAACAACAACAACAACAACAACAACAACACAACAACAACAACAACAACAACAACAACAACAACAACAACAACAACAACAACAACAACAACAACAACAACAACAACAACAACAACAACAACAACAACAACAACAACAACAACAACAACAACAACAACAACAACAACAACAACAATGCAGAACACAATCCAGCTAAAGAGAATTTTCAAACTATTGTGCACATGAGTGCTTGGTCTGTACAAAACATATTCACACTATGAGTATGAATAGAAAAATAATTCTTGCAATACCGCAGGGACTTATAGACCTCTTGCACAACGCAGAACGCACCTCCGAACAATGCACGTCTATTCCCCCATTTTTGGGAGTCAATTTGATTGTGCACATTTTGACTCCCAAAGTGGCAGACAGGATTGGCGCATCTAGGTGCATTGTGCGTTGAGCTTGTGAGTAATTGACCAATAATCAGTTAGAAATAGAAGACAAAATACATCTTCCTTGAATTTCTTGTCTTGTTTTTATTTGAGTGAGTCAAAATCTGTCTGGAGGGGAGGTATGGTTACATCAGAGTGTGTTATTCCCTCAGTTATACATTGACATCGCTCTAAATGATAACAAAATGGTTGACTGTGATTAGTTGTTTTATTATCTTGAAAGTGAAAGTTTAGTCGCATAAAGTCAACTTACCTCTTGTTTGACCATTTTCATGGTGTGTGTTATACTATTTGGCAACTCAGTAACACTGTTCTCTTCGATTACTAAATGGGTGCAGGACTGGTCCCCAATGTCTGCAAATGTACCTCCTAACAGAAAAACAATAGAGTTAATAAAAGCCTGTCTCACACAAGGTTTATAAATGATGGTTGTTGGCAATGAAATTGCCAGTGTAATAAAATCGCAAATTTGCATCATCTGCAATGAATCCGTGCGATAAATTGGCCACGGACCTGCATTATAAACAATCGCATACCTTTTTAGAATAGCCAAGATCAGTTGTGTGAAATGACACATAGAATGACTACCAAGGTCACTAGTGATCGCACAATGATCACGCATGCACAAACCATGGAGTTTCCGTTCTCCATGCACAAACTACACATCATCACCCAGTGGAGAAAGGTCGATTGGTTATATACCAGGTATACATCAAATGGTGTAGACGGCACAATTTGAAGTTTAAATTAAAGCGATCCATGGTAGCCTAACGCAAATACATTACACTTAATGGGACACTGACAGACAACTGGCGCCCAAAACAATGGTTTTTGGTTCTCGTGTGAAAAGGGCTTAAGTCAGTCAGTGGGTCAACTATCTCGCTTGTAAAGTAATGTGTGTAACTTTTTGCTTTAAATGCTAAAAATAGTTAATGGCCTGACGTTTGCTTTAAGTTAGGTAACTTTTGTGAGCAATGGACCTAAAGGTGATCAAACAGTTAATAAGGTATGTGGTTTCCAGGTAGAAATAAAGAAACTTAAAAGTTCTGCAACACTGGCTTGTAATGTTGCAGACATCTCAACCAAAATGACTAAATTTAATAGAGTACGTTGTAAAAAGTCCTGCAGAGACATTGTCTAGAGCTGCTTCAACACAAACAAATTCCCTTTTCGGCTTTTGATTTGTCTGTATTCCTTGATCATACTAAAACAAACTTTAAGAAACGAAATTCAAACATGCTCGACTTACATTCAAATACTTTGAAACATTGGGCCTCAAAAAAACAAAATTAATGTGCATTTTCTAAAAAGAATCTTATAGACACTGGACACCTTTGGTAATTGTCAAAGACCAGTTTTCTCACTTAGTGTATCCCAACGTATGCATAAAATAACAAACATATTAAAATTTGAACTGAATTGGTTGTCAAAGTTGTGAGATAATAATGGAAGGTGTGCTTATACAGACGCTTGATTTCGAGACCTCAAAATCTGATTCTGAGGTCTCGAAATCAAACTTGAAAATGACTTCTTTCTCGAAAACTGCGTTACTTTAGAGGGAATTGTTTCTCACATTCTCTCCACTGGACACTATTGGTAATTGTCAAAGACTAGTCTTCACACTTGGTGTATCTCAACATATGCATAAAATAACAAACCTGTGAAAATATTAGCTCAATCGGTCGTCGAAGTTGCGAGATAATAATGAAAGAAAAAAACACCCTTGTCGCAACCATGGTCACACGAAGTTGTGTGCTTTCAGATGCTTGATTTTGAGACCTCAAATTCTGAATCTGAGGTCTCAAAATCAAATTCGTGGAAAATTACTTCTTTCTCGAAAACTACGTTATTTCAGAGGGAGCTGTTTCTCACAATGTTTTATACTATCAACCTCTCTCCATTACTCGTCATCAAGAAAGGTTTTATGATAATAATTATTTTGAGTAATTACCAACAGTGTCCAGTACCTTTAATAAAGGAACCAATGTGTGGTGAAGAGGTTTTCAATTAGTGGTTAAAACCCAATGAGGCCTGGCTCTTGATAATTTTACCGAGACGAAGTCGAGGTAAATTATTAAGAACCAGGCCTCGGCGGGTTTTAACCACTAGTTGAAAACCGATTCAACACACTTTGATTCCCATTCATAAATACTTTTTCGGTAAAAAAACATCAACACTTTTTGGTCAAAAAGTAAAATAAATGCAAACAATTTTTGATTTTAGGGGTTGAACAAAGAATTGACTAGACAAAGAATTGACTCTAGTCAATTCTTTGTTCAACCCCAAAAATCATTTACAAATTTACCCAGTCAGTTTCCCTTGTGGTTTATATTGATATCTGAAACAAAAAGTCGCATCCCCTTAAGGTGATCCCCTAGCTGCCGCTTCCCAGGTTGTATCGTAATTTGGGTGTGATCCCTGGCTACACGGCAGTTAACGGTTGTATGGCTTCTGACTGGCACCCCTGAACAAAGATATTGACAAAATAGGGACACCGCCAATATAGGGCTAGATAGCTCAGTTGGTAGAGCGCCGGCACGTTAATCCGGACGTCGTTGGTTCGAATCCCACTATAGTCAATTCTCTGTTCAACCCCAAAAATCATTTACAAATTTACCCAGTCAGTTTCCCTTGTGGTTTATATTGATATCTGAAACAAAAAGTCGCATCCCCTTAAGGTGATCCCCTACATGTAGCTGCCGCTTCCCAGGTTGTATCGTAATTTGGGTGTGATCCCTGGCTACATGGCAGTTAACGGTTGTATGGCTTCTGACTGGCACCCCCGAACAAAGATATTGACAAAATTGGGACACCGCCAATATAGGGCTAGATACAGGCATGAGAATGGGTGATGATAAAAAAAACAGGAAAAAAATTCAGTTGATCGGAAATGTCAATATTCCATCATTTTTGTGTGCGAAGCGCGCAGCGCGAAGTCCCCTACGGCCGGGGTCCAGGGCCCGCTTAAGGGCCCTGGGAGCTCTGGGTATTTTAGAAGCTCTGTGGTGGTCTCTGATGCATTTCTGACACCTATTTTTCCAGGTAGAAGTGAGCTACTTTTGTGTGATTTTTCCATTTTTTTTTTTAAAAATAGGTTTAAGGGAAAATAAGGAATGTAAAGCTCAAACAATTCAAACAATTTTGGGTTCGCCTGCGATTTTGTAACAATTCCGGAAAAAGAAAGGAAAAAAAAAAATAATAATAGTAATATTTTAATTTTTCTGACGATCTTATCCCTTATTTCTGCCCTTGAAAATGCTTTTTTTCTCACCAACAACCGTTTTTAAAGGTTCTTGATTTGAAATTCGGTTGTGTAAAAGAAATTCTTTTGCAATTAAATGTTTGTGATTTTAACGATCCGTCGGCGACGCACATTTTAAACTATATATAGGCCTATATATCTGGCGAGAGCGATGTGTTTTTGAGAAAGAGGTTGTTATTCAGCATAGGGTTTAACTGGAACGAGGTTGAGATTAGACCCCAACATAGAAATAGAACCAATGAAGAAAGCATGTCGTCCGGACGTACAGTGTGTTCGCTGGTTCCCAATATATCATTCGCTGGTTGTGAGGCAATAACAGGTACCAGTTTTCCATGGCCTGCCGGCGATCTCAGATTCGTGCCGCGCCGCTCGTTGGTTCGTGTACAACCTGCACGTACACAGTACACATGGTGCAAACACGTGCATTGTTTTTTCAGTAGACTTTCAAAAGTCTCCACACATGTTATCTTTGCTGCAGCAGCAAGCGCATTACACGCAAACATTATTGAACCGTACCACTATAAACGAAGCAAGGAATGAGGCAAGTTTATACATCTGTCGCTGCTGCTGCATGCATGCGCGATGCCAGGAAGACCACAAGCCGTAAACTGGGACAGTTGCTGGACGGCAATTTATTGTTTAGTTTTTAGGTGCCGTTTTTTTCATGAACGCCGTACGTGTGGATCCGCGATAATAACAATTACAAAGGTAAACTGACATTGTCTGACTAGAGAAGAGGGATTAGAGAAATCCAAATGTATACCCCCAAAAACCTACCCCCCGAATTTTATAGCAAATTCACATCGAACTCAGAGACCACAATTTTGAAAGGAAAAAAAACGGAATTCCGGTTTAAACCGGAAGATTCTCATGCCTGTAGATAGCTCAGTTGGTAGAGCGCCGGCACGTTAATCCGGAGGTCGTTGGTTCGAATCCCACTCTAGTCAATTCTTTGTTCAACCCCAAAAATCATTTACAAATTTACCCAGTCAGTTTCCCTTGTGGTTTATATTGATATATAAATGCAAACATTATAATTGTTCAATGATTTCTTTCAACACAACACCCCTCCAGCAATGAAATGGTACTTAGGCCTTCGGGTAAACAACTCCTTATAAGGGAATGCTGTGTGCGTCGCACGTATCCAGACATGCCAACCTCTGGGATCACAAACTGTATTCTGAAACCCCAAAACCTGTATTTTGCATCAAAAACCGTAATTTTTTTGCAAAACCCGTATACCCGTATTGTTTACAAAAACCCGTACGAAATACGGGAAAAACGTACTAGTTGGCATGTCTGCGTATCGTGTGATGTGGCACAACTGTCCTGGCCGTTGCTCTCGACCAATAGGAATGAAGAAACTGTCTTATAAGCACAGGTGCAAGCTCGCGTGTCACGCCCATGTTTCAACACTTTTTACTGGTCATTAACAAAGGTTTAATACACACCCACGTGACGCGCTCTCCACCAATAGGAAAAGCGAAACTGTCTGAGGTATTTATTAATAATAATGCAACGGATACAAAACTCTTCCCTGCAAAGTTCATGCAAATCAAATCAAGATTGCAGCTAGTTCACAAAAGTAAAATGCAAATAACGATGCCACTCACTGACTTCACACTTACCTTGTGTCTGTGTTATTTCTTCCATAAGTTTCTTCTCCTCTTCTGAGAAGCCCAGGAAAGCAAGTACACATCGGTAAAATGGTGCCATCTTATACTGAAGCTAAAACATAAAATAATTAGTTTATAACACACATAAAAACAAAACACAAACAATTAGTTTATAACACACATAAAAACAAAACACAAACAAACAAACAAACAAACAAACCCAGAATTTTGCATTGTCTTGAAGTCCAATCTGTTTATTTAAACTCCCTCTCTCTCTATTGTCGACCGAGGTCGCAAAAAACTTTGAGGCAAATAGAAGGACTAAAGGCCAAGTCACCAGGCCTTCATTTTAATAAATCCGAGGAGAGCTGTAAATTGCTCTCCTTAATTCAAGAAAATGAATTAAGGAGAGCGTTTTGCTCTCGCTAACAAAACCCAAGTTTAATGAACACGTACTCAAGAAAATGAACACAAAGTTCACCAGTTGTTTAACTTTTTCTTACTCAATTTAATGAGTTTACTTTAATCATGAAACAACTTTTTTGCAATCAAAATGAATGTTTCGATAAATTAAATAGACCTCACAATTATGTATATCCCCCAGGCACCCCCCCCCCCTAAAAATAAAAAGTTTGGTTATCCGCTGTTAATGTTGCCACCCTTTGAGAAAAAAAAGAATAGGCCTAAGTACAAAATATGGCAGAGAATGAAATTGTCTTAACTTTATAGTAATTATCTTTTGTGAATTTGCCTAAAGATAACAGAAAAACTGTCAAAAAAAAAATTGTGTCCGCTATTTTTCAATTATTTTGTTATTTCTTGGGGCTTGTTTAATACTGTAGTTGTCTGTAGCTCTCTCCAGAGCAAAGAAACATTCTTGTCTGTGGCTGTGCACATCGGCACCGTAGTGTGTACATGTACGTCAGCGTAATCCGTATTGGTATTATGAAGCAGCGTGGGGAACCACCGACTGCTGCCGATCGTCGATCGCGCCACAAAACGACCGCGACTGATTAGCCTGCCTTGGTACGGCCAGCTTCACATACTGCACACAGGGCCGACCACGGGCCATACTTTTGTACACTTGTACTGGACATGCAGTACATAATTATTATACACAGTGCAAACTTATCCATATGCATGAGCTACAACACCATGTGTGCTTGTGATTGGTCTGGAAAAATATCTGCATACAATGGGTAGTACGTGGGATCTTCCATATGCATCAGTACGCGATTATGTGACTTGTGATTGGACCGGCGTTGCAAGCGCCAAGAATGAAGGACGCGCGCTGGCAGTAGTTGTTGCAATGGCGCTATTTAAAATGTACGAGGGGTTTGAGGGCTGGGCTCGAGAGCTGGGCGGGCGGGACTTGAATTGGAGCCAAAAATATCCTTTGGGTTGGGGGGGGGGGGGGGGCATACAATTACTTGCGGGTGCGTTCGATTAGATTTCCCGGGTCGACCCAGATCTGACCATCCCCAGTGCGTATGATTAGCTTTGACGTCAAAGCTGTGTGGGCCCGAGTGAGACCCAAGTTCATGACGTAACGGCGAAAACTTTCTCAATGGCCACCATTTTGTGTGTAATTCAGCGGGACATTTTTTATGAAGTTTGACACACATTTTCGCCATTAAAACAGCGTTTTTGTGAGCAACAAGTATTTATTATTCGAATCAGTGTACCTTTTTATCACTGTGGGGTTGTAAAAGTGTTTAAAGTTGCAGGTATATCTTGAGAATAATTATTTGACGATGTTTTCATGAATCCACGGAAAGTATCGGACGAAATGCACAAAATGGGAGTAGTTCCGGTCGGCTGTCCCTTGGCGTTCTATCTAGCTCATGTCTTGGGCTTGTCCACGAATTCTTTTATCCTGCTTGATTTTGTCGATATATGTCCGACAAACCTTACACCAAATTTTGGTTACCATCACCCTGTCATTTATTGGTGCCGTCTCGTAACCATAACTTTCCAAATTCCACCTCAAGAATGTTGATAATTGAACACTTGACATCTTGATGTCATAATCCAGCATAAGCAAACAAAATTTTCACGTCGAGCAGCATGGGGCTCTTACTGTAGTTTACTGTGCATGATCCCAGTTCCTTTCAATTGTTTTTACTCCAAAATGCGTTTGTCCAGCCAGGTGGCCGGAGATCCCCCCTCCCCCCCTTTACGGCATACTTTTATCATGACAAAATACTTAACCAATCATGAGCGTGTATTTGCGGTACCACTCTTTAGTGTAAGAGCCCGCCCACCAGTGTGGAATTCTATAGGCCCCACACAGATACGTCTGTGTGACCGGCTGCGGTAAACATCAAGCACGTGCGCGCAAAAACACAACCAGTGTGGAATCGCTCACATTCGTCTGTGTGACCGGCTGCGGTAATCATCAAGCACGCGCGCACGCAAACACAGTCAGAGCAGACTATAATAGGACTCGTTTGCCACTGCCAACTCGCAACATTCAAGTGGCAGCAGGCTTATAAACTCCGAGATTCAAGCGGCTTATTTTAATCAACAATTAGGGTATTGAAAAAACATGCTCTTGTTAAATTTGTAAGGAGCGCTTTTTTTTGCTCTCCTTGGAAAACATTAAGGAGCGCGGAGGAGCGCGAGCGCGATCGCGCTCCTTTAAAATTATGGTCTGAGTCACACTGCAGCGATAACGAAAACGATATCGATCACGACGCAAAGAGAATGCATTCTATTGGTTGAAATGCTCCACGCAGAATACACCCACGCTCATTCAACCAAAGGAGGGTGTGCATTTTTATTGTCCTCATTCTATACCGGGGCGTGTGGGACCGGGCCTTAAGCAGTGCTTGTACTTGTACATTTATACAGATTTATTACAATATTTACAGTTGATTTGACCAAAGCCACCTTCATATGTTAGTTATATAACTTGGCTTACCATGGTTTCACTTGTAGCAGTCAACTCTGTATTATGTCTGTTCTGCCATGAGCTGTGTACCCACTCCTTAGTCATGATTGGAGTACCAAGACTCACTGCCCCCTGTACACAAATAAATCATTAGAATCTTACTAATTGCAGAGCTGCCAACATTTGCATCTTAGAATTACATTCAACTTAATAGATGTTAAATTGCATCAGGATAAACAATATTCATTTTGGTTTTACCTATAGTTATAAGTTATACAGAAAAATATAGCACTTCTGCTTTCAACGAGGCGAAAGACCGAGTTTGATATGGGATGCAGCCGCCTTTTGTTTTTCTGTATTCCATGAGTGCGCGTGTGATAACGTATTTATCTTCAGCCTCATTAAGTCAACCTCAAAGTTAGAAATTTCAGTCCGTTATTTCATGACAAACAGCGTGTATGCGCAAAGTTTAGAATGTAAATTTTGCCCTCCATATGCAGAGCGTGACACTCACACACAGTACTCAGAGTGAAATATAAAAACTGGGAGTAGGTTATCACTTATTATCACACTGCGGCTCGAGCATCTGATTGCATGGAGGATTAGCGCGACTGGAAAATAAACACTGATGTGTATACTCAAGTTCTGGCTAAAAAGTCCTCATAGGCATATTTGAACCCATGACCTTTGCAATTCTAGAGCAGTGTCATTATACTAACTAGACCACCGGTAGCTAGAATCCTATGTTTTAGCAGCGGGTACCGCAACAATGTAATAGATGATGCTCTAGAATTGCAAAGGTTGGGGTTCGTGTCCCAACAGAGTAATATGCCTGTGATTTTGTTCCATACAGATTTTGGGAAAGTACTGAGTAAACAGTGCTAACACACAATGGTATACAGGTAAAACCAAAATGAATAACATTCAACTTACAGGGAAAATGTTTTCACAATTATAAAGATAGTCAAATTTGCTTATCAGAACATCATGGAAAGATTGAATGTTCAGGGAACTGTCCGCAGAATCAGGGAGTCAGCCAGTAACTGTTCCTCTCCTTTATTTGGTTTGAATGGCAAGGTACCTGTTTGTATTACGAAGCTCCCAATCTTGGTACTACTTTCATTGGTACCTTACTTTAATTCAATCCATTTGAAAAGTCTAGAAATGTCCAGTTTTACCCTGTATTTGTAGCTACTTGTTGCATTAGCCACCAGATGGGTCACTTTGGCAGTGAAATCTTTGCGGACACCACCTCCCATATGGTGAACCAACTCAGCAAGTCTCTTAACTTCATCACCCTCAAGAAAACCAGTGAAGCAGACAACAAGCTGGGCCATATGAGGGCAGTATAACGGGCGACCAGTGAATGGTGGAGGCTGTCGAGTACAAACAAATTAAAATATTAAATATGGTTGTTTGGGTGGTTTACCATTGAACCCTTTTACAATGTTACTTCAAACCAATCCCAACCAGTTTGGATATTTGGAAAACTGTTTTTATAACTGTTTTGAAAATATTTTATGTCGAATAATGAAGTACAACAAAATTCAGTATGCCTTCAAAATTCAAGTAGAAAAGAGGAAATTGATTTTAAACACCAAAAAGCATCTGAATTGGTGTCCAGAATGTAAATTGCATCCATTAATACTCCTTCTTTAACAAGTACTATCTTGATAGGAAGTTACACAATATTTTTCAACACGATAAAATGAATGTTTTTCTGGTTTCATGATAGTAAAAAACTGGCCAAGCTAATCAAATCTTACAGGCCTGGTATTTCAAGCAGGCCACGGCCTCCATTGCCCTGGTCTTGGCCTTGGTGCCCTTCAAAAGTTTCCCATAGACTTTCTTATTTCCCAATAGAGGTTGCTCCTCTCAAAATGAAAATGGCCTTGCCCTCTCAAAGATGAAATTCCAGGCCTGTTTTTGACATTAGGCAGGGGGTTGCTTCAGTCAGAAATTACATGCAGGCCTAAAAGGGCAGCTGGGCACCTTGTTATAAGTGCCCAGCATACTGTGAATGCTGATAACAAACATTTCATGCACAACACATACCTTTTTTTATAAATTGAATTTTTTTCTTCCCAGACATACAGTGCTTTTGCTAATAATAACCAATTTTTATATAGCGCATTTCACAATAACCGTATCAATGCGCTTTACATTAGTGCCCTGGTCATAGGGCCAATAACATCCCTTTTTTAATGTTTCTCAGCTCCCTTGGGAGTATACAACCTGGGCAGTAGTTTATATCGCTCCAAAGGCTGGGTGAAGAGAAGCAATTATAGTAAAGTATCTTGCTCTAAGTATCTTGTATCACGACTGGGATTCGAACCCACACTCCGGTAAATTAGCACCAAAACTTGAATTTGATGCTCTTAACCACTCGGCCAGGACACTTTCTGCTAGCTTGAGAGTGTTTTTAAAATACAAATTCCTTTCAAAATAGACATTTGAATTATTAGGCTAACAATCAGTGCAGACCCAATAAGTCATAAAAAATGATTTTTTTTAAATTGTATACTAACCTTATTCTCAGCTGCACACTTATAAATGACAGGTGGACCAAGAATTCTGCAGCCATTACGCCTCAAGTTGTCAAAGACTGATCCTTCAAACTCAGTCATTATAAACAGTGTCTCTACTCCCTCTGGATCCATTACATTCTCCATTCCAGTCTCTGATGTTAGGATTGGTAACCCTAGGGTCTATAAACACAAAATTAAATGTCATCACCCAACTCACACATCACACAATAAATCACTTCAACTTTACATCTGGGACCAGATTTCTAGCTGCTAAGCACAACAATTTGCTTAGCATGAAATTTCGTCCTTGATATAAACATGGAGGAAGGAATAAACAGGATCACCACAATTGTTGCATATTGCTTGTTACTGGTGTATTCAGCTGTTGCTGTTTTTTATCCTGAAAATCACATAGAAATTTGGTTGGTAATCCTGTTTTAAACAAGAAAGAAATGTTGTGATAAGCAAATTTGTGTGCTTAGCAGCTCTATGAAATTAAGCCCTGATTATTAGTGGAGAATAACCAACCCAATGTACAGGCTTCACTTTTCGTCTACACACAAAACCAGACTCAAAACAAGTTAAGTTCTTTGTTAAATTTTTCAATTGTAGTTTGACAAATTGTATGATAAATCAAATGTTTTTTTTTATGGTTGTAAAAATAAATATTGTTTCTCATAATACTTAGAAGTTTTAATAAGCGCACATGTATGACCACTAAAAGCCCCTTTCACATTAGAGCAATTTAGCAAGGGTCCTTTGCTAAATTGTAGCATGGTTGTAAAATTTTACAAAATGCACCTTGTGTGAATACTTTGTCCATCGAAACTACATAACTTGTCACATTTAACCCTTTAGCCCGCATAACGCCCGGAGGCGCACTGCGTATGACCATGCATACCGCCCGCACGCGCAGTTTGACATGGTGTACTTTGAGTTTTACACATGCGATTATAACGCAGCAAACAGCCGTAGATAGAGCGCGATCTCAAGATGACAACAGACTAAAAATAGCACATGGTCCACATAAGAAAAAAATGACGTAAGTTTCAAAGGTCGAAAGTCATTTCACTATCAAACAACGCATGTATGAGTGGGTGCTTTTTCTCCGTGTGTAGCTGTACGTTTTCTCTGTGTAGCCGGACCGTATAGGGGATGTACCACGTACTACGCGCGCATGTACACAGTACAGTAATGGCAGTCTCCCGCCTGTTTCGCATCAAACTTTCTGGTGTTTTTACACACGGAATACTGCGATTTGAAAGGATTTTACAAAAGATTTTAGGTACAGAAGGTATCTGTTGATAATAGAGGCATTCATTTTCATTTCTCAAGGTATGTTGTGATTATTTTCAACCACTTTTCGTAGCTTTGTTTTCCTGTCGGACGACAGTAAAGTTGAGAAAACTTGTGTGCACAACTTTCCACGTAAACAAACCTTCACTTGATACGCAAACAATGTTTTCAAATTTTTGTTGATCTCTCTTATGTTTCCAACCTGAAAGCTTGAATTTGGTGAGTCAAACAAAGGAACTGTGAAAATCATCCAAAAGATAATTTCATCCTCTACAAAATAAACTCAACTTGTAACACAAGAAAATAATCACACAGACAGTTATACGACGATTTCTGGATAGGGCCGGAAATCGATTGAATTTTCCTGGCGCACTAAGGAGCGTGTGACATTATGTTTAATGCTGCGTGCGTGCAAAAGGGTTAGGTTGACCGTTTGCCATCATGACATCGACAAAATCTATCAATAGAACACTGTTGATTAATATTTCTGCTCAAAAAATGATACAAATCAATAAAAAATAGATTAATACAAACACTATTCTGAAACTGTAAACAAACCTTTAATGCTTGTAGAAGTTGCTGATTGTTGGCTGTGTCTTGTCCAATCAAACACAATCTATGCTCGCAAGCTAAAGATACAATCAAAAATAAAACCAACCATAAACAATTCATAAATGAATACTTACTAGAAATACATTTTGGTGGCAATTTAGAATCCTATTTCTAAAATTTTATTGAATTTTTGTAAACATTGCTGAAGATTTGAAGAGTGTTGTGTAACATGTACAGTAGAACTAAAGTATAATAACTTTTTTTAAACCTCTAATAATGTATTTTTGTTTGTATTACACATTTCTTCATCCCTAAAATCAATGCAAATAATAATATTGAAAATATCGATAACTGAGAAACAATGTTCAGCCTTCTACCTACTACCAAGCTGAGCATGCCCAGTGTTTTTATTTACAAATCTTCAATCATGTTGTAAAATAATATTAACTTAGAATTTAAACCCAATATCTTAAAATTCAGCAAGTTTTTGTATTTATTTCTTCAATTTTTTTCTCTCAATGTTGTCTTGAGTATTGAATGGATTCATTAGACCATTGATGATCAAATCTGTGTTCTTAAAATTTGTGTGATGATTTTTGAAAGTGGTAAAAATTTAGCGAGTCTGGCGAAGCAACATGAGAAGTATAACAGTTTTGACGACACAACGAAATACCACTCATAATACCAACGAAATACAATTAGGCCCCTACGCCGCTATATCTTATGGGGGGGGGGGGGGGGTTATGTTATTGAAAGAATTGGTTCATCTTTAAAATTCAAAAGTTTTGTTGTATTTTTTATATGGGTTCAAACAAAAATGTCATGTATTGTGCGTCACTGACTGTGTCATGACTCCCATGAGTGTTGTATTGTGTGTTACTGTTAGATAAATGGCGCTAATTAAACAAGCTTTACAATTAAAAAATGTTTAATTGTAAAGACAAAAGTACAAGAAATTTTAGGGGAAAAAATGAAAAATGTAATTGTTTAATTTAAAAACTGTCACTGGCACTGCCAGTCATGCATTCCAGTGCAACTTGCCCGTCTTGTCATCTTGATCTTGAAACTGTGTCGAAGTTACCGACAATCCCGACATGCTAACTGAAGAACTTGCGGTCATGTTACTTAATTCGTTTACAGAAAGTAGCGAATTCATCTTGCTGTCGACGATGCAGCTCGAACTTCCGGCCTCGTCTTGTCTTGTCACACTCAAACGCTGCCCAGAGCGAGCAGCAGAGTGGTTGGTCAGTGCCTTCCGCCACACACCACACACACTGTTTGACTCGACTGTGCGCAATGTCCAATCAATGCACCAATTCAATGTCGACTGAAGACTGTATTGCAAAAAGAAGACAAGTTTGTGATTTAACGTAAGTCTTTCTTTAAATTTCTTCAAACTCAGTTATTCTAAATAATTGACTAACATTACTTACATAATTTCAGATATAATTTTTCCTCCATGCCTTTATTATCGAACAATGAAGCGACATTTCCAAACAAACCATCTAACGATTATCCTCTCATTCAAAATTACGCACAGTTTCATCGCACAAAAGCGGCCCTTTGATTGGTCACCACGTCGTACGTAGTCACGAACCGTAAGCGCTTGTCTAGACTTAGTGACAAGTCGTTAGTCAGTGTTGTCTGACAGTGCTGATTAATACAACGCATCGTACCCACCCCTGCATCCAAACGGTCATGCAACGGTTAATGTGACTGTCCTACACACAAAAATTGAGATCGAGGGTGCGTGTACCGTCAACGTCAATGGGAACGATACACGCCGAAGGACAATAATTGCCAACTCGACTCTAAGACTAGCACGCGCTTGTCGTCGTGCGATTAGTAGATAGGTCAACTGATTGACCTCATTCTTCAAGTTGGAGTCCAACACTTTTAGCACGTGTGTGATCCGAATTTCCGTATTCTGTGTGTGTTTTTGTACGGTGTTGTGGTGATCTACGCGCGCGGTGGACAGTCTTCACATAATTCTTAACTCAATCTCATGTTTTTTAGTTTGTAGCTTTCATTTGACATTCTACCACCAGCACTGCATAATTAGAATTAGACAAAGATGAGTGGGAAACAACCTGATGTAACGCATGTTATCTTCGACATGGATGGGCTTTTACTCGGTAACCATAAAACAAATTATTAAAAATAATAAAGTTCCTTCAATTTCAAAGTTTTAAAATGATCAATCAACTCACAAAGAACATGAATGAATGAAGAAAGCGAAGTCTGAATAAGATTCAGTTTGTTTTTCGACTGAGTATTTCTTCCCTTGCTCTTATTCCTATGCTTTGTTGAGGGTCCAAGCATAGAACAAGGATCCCAAGGCAATACTAAAAATCTAAATAACGATTATGTAATTACTTGCATTGTCCATGGAGGCTACCTCCATGATGCATTGTCAGCAGTGACTTGCGGAAAACACCTGTGACCTTGCTGAAGTGAATACTTTTTCTAAATAATTACTAAAAACAGTAGTCTTAACTTGTCTGTGGGCTGGGTTGGAGGCCTTTTAATATCTTGAAGGTCTCTATTATAAGGTCTCCTCTTTCTCTTCTCTTCTTCAGGGAAGACAGATCTAGAGCTTGCAGTCTTTCTTCATATGGGAGCTCCCTTAGGGCTGGGACCAACTTGGTGGCCCTCCTTTGAACTTTTTTCAAGATAAGCTTATCTTTTTCCAGCCATGGGCACCCTCATTGGACACAGTATTCCAAGTGCGGTCTAATATAGGTTTTGTATAGAATCTGGAAGCTGTTGGTATCGATGTATTTGAACGAACGTTTCACCACCCTGAGACAATTCATTCCTTTCACTGCCGCTTTGCTCCATTGTGTACTTGGTTTAAGGTCTGGTGCTAGGTAAACTTCCAAGTCTTTTTTTTCAACTGTTGATGCAAGTATTGTCTCCCCCATATGATACTCTGCCTGTGGGTTTCCTGTTCCAATGTGCATAGTTTTACCATGGAGGAATACATTTTATTCCTCCATGGTTTTCATTTCCCAGCGTTCAAGCAAAGCAGCCATTTGTCGGACCATTTCTGTAAGTTTTCCAGATCTTCTTGGATATTCTCCACATCTCCCTCTCCACTGATACTGTTGTTAATTTTTGTATCATCTGCAAACATTTGTATGTTGCAACTGACGTGGTCCGGGAGATCGTTGATGTAAATGATGAAGAGGATGGGCCCTAGCACCGATCCCTGGGGTACTCCACTCACCACATCTGCCACATGTGAAGAGGCACCTCTGACTGTTACTGTTTGTGTCCTACCCGTCATGAACGGTTTTATCCATTTATGTATTTTCCCTCCAAATTCAAAATTCATAGGCTTGTAGCTTGTTAAGTAGTCTTCTATGTGGCACTGAATCAAAGGCCTTCTGGTAGTCCAGAAAAATTACGTCCACAGGGTTACCTTCGTCTAAGTTGCCCTCAATCTAATGAACGCAAGGAGGACACAGTGGCACCAGAAAAGTGCAGTAACTGGTTGGGGGGGTGGTCACGCCCCCATTTGATTGATGTCAGTGCTCTGAGATTAATTCTGAACTTAGGAACTTTGGTGTTTTGAAGCTGCTGGTAAAATCTAATCCAAGTGTGATTGGTGATGGAAATTTGGCTCAATTGCAGAATAGTCCGCAACTCCTAAGCACCGGCTCATTGGCGGTGGCGGGCGAGTGCGTAGTCACTCGGTTGCAGGGTATTCTGCAATTAATTTGACAATTTGTTAAAGGAACACGTTGCCTTGGATCGGTCAATATGGTCTTCGAAAAGCGTTTGTAACCATTTGTTATGAAATGCATTGGTTAATATTTGTTTTTTTAAGTAGCATACAATGATCCACACGGTTGGCCATTTATGGGAGTCAAATTTTTGACTCCCATAAAAAAATGGCCGACCGTGTTAGTTCGCAAGGTAAAAGTAAAACCACGCATTTTCGTGTGGATCATTATATTCTACTTTTAAAATATCTTTCTAATCATGATGCATTTTATAATAATAATAATAATATCGAAGTCTTAAATAGCGCACGTATCTACCAAACAAGGTGCTCAAGACACTGAGTATATACAAACTTTCAGAAAGATAGGTTATTGCAGTGATGGATTCTGAGACCCAATTATGTAGGTGCTACGGCGTATGAAGCAGCAACAACCACGAACACCGGGGCGAACCCCTTCGTTAAGTGCACTGGGTTCTTATACATGTGTTACAAACGCTTTTCAAAGACCAACTCTACCGATCCAAGGCAACTTGTTCCTTAAAGTTACTTCCATTAGTGTAAATTTGCTTTTATCCTATATTTTTAGCGAGTACTTCAGTGAGTTCCAGATAGTAGGCATGATATTTTTTCCTACTTAATATTATTTCCATTTTTTTTTTAATTCACAGAATCATCAAAGTTGTTCAACAAAAGTCTGTAAGAACCTACACCATTTGTACATTTAGGTTAGGCCATGTACTCAACCTTTCCCCCATACTAGGACCATCATGCCTGATGATACAGATGTGTACATTGAGGAATTTTATTGTACCGTCTTTGTTATACTTACTTTTGCCAAATCTTCTTTCATTTCTAGATACAGAGGATCTGTACACAGTTATATATCATGAACTATTTCATGAGCATGGACTTCCAGAATACACATGGGAGCTGAAACAGAGACTAATGGGTCGTAAAGCAATAGAAGCTGCACAGATAGTCATTGATGAAACTGGGCTCCAATTGAAACCAGAGGAATGGGTCGAGCTTGTGAGCAAAAAGAGTGATACAGTCTTCGCATCAGCTGAGCTTATGCCAGGTGAGCTCAAATTGGTTTGTATTTGTTGGATGTGGAAGTGTCGTGGCCGAGCGGTTAAGAGCACCGAATTCAAACTCTGGTGTTGCTGGTTCGAATCCTTAACCATGACACTTAAGCAACCATTGCTTCGTCCTTTGGATGGGATGTTAAGCCCTTGCTCCCATGTGTTGTGTAACGCATGTAAAAGAACCCAGTGCGCTTATCGAAAAGGGAAGGGTTCGCCCCAGTGTTCATGGCTGTGGCTGCTGTATGCGCCCTAGCACCTTGTACAACTCTTATAACATGTAAGGTGCTACATAGTTGGTTCTCAGAATTCGTTACTTAAAATAAAAAACCTATCTGTCTTAAAAGTTTGTATATACTTGGCGCCTTGATTACCGTGTTTGGTAGATACGTGCGCTTTATAAGACTTTGATATTGAATTAAATTAAATTAGATCATTGAGCTATCATGTTTAACCACAATTAACCTGTGAAACAAGCCTGGATTGAGATCACAACTTGCACACAACTTGTGCGACAAGGGTGTTTTTTCTTCCATTATTCTCTGGCAACTTCGACGACAAGTTGAGTTCTAATTTTTACAGGTTTGTTATTTTATGCATATAACATGTTTAGATACACCAAGTGAGATGACTGGTCTTTGACAAATACCAAAGGTGTCCAGTATTGAAACATCAAAGAAATGAACAGCAAGGCTTAGCCCGTGTAATAAAATTACATGAAACTTCCAAAGGAATGAGCAGCAAGGCTCACCCATTGTAATTTTGGCTGAAATGACATAACATCAAATTGAATGGGCAGCAAGGCTTTAACCCTTGTAATTTTAGCTAAAATTACATTAAAAAACATCAACACGTGCCAGAAAGTTAAAGGCACTGGACACCTTTGGTAATTGTCAAAGGCCAGTCTTCTCACGTGGTGTATATCAACTTATGCATAAAATAACAAACCTGTGAGAATTTGAACTCAATTGGTTGCGAGATAATGGAAGAAAGAACACCCTTGTTGCACAAGTTGTTTGCTTTCATGCCTTGAATTTGAGACCTCAACTGAGGTCTCAAATTCAATCAAAATATTTTAGTGAGAAATTACTTCTTTCTCACAATACTATCGACAGCTCTCCACTGCAAGTTACCAAGTAGGTTTTTATGCTAACAATTATTTTGAGTGATTACCAATAGTGTCCATTGCTTTTAATGGTCACAGCTCTTCACAGTCATAAGCTGGGGTTATTCAACTGAAATAATATGCTTGTTGTATGTCCACATAACAGACTTTTTCCATTCGTTTTCCACCAGGAGCTGAGAAACTTGTTTGTCATCTCTTCAAAAATAAGGTTCCCATTGCCGTGGCAACAGGCTCCTCAAGTCGTCTACTTGGACTAAAAACAACAAGACATAAAGAGTTCTTCAAGATGTTTCATCATATAGTATGTACGGGTGATGACCCTGAGGTCAAACGAGGCAAGCCAGCACCAGATCCATACCTTATTGCATTACAGAGATTCCAAGGAGATATACCTCCTGCAAATAAAGTAAGTACAATGTACACACTGCCCCCAATCAGGGCTCAATTTCATAGAGCTGCTAAGCACAAAAATTTGCTAAGCATGACATTTCTTCCCCGATAAAAACAGGATTACCAGCCAAATGTCCATTTGTTGCATAGTGCTTGTTACTAGTATTCAGCTTTTGTTTGCTTATCCTGAAAATCACATAGAAATTTGGTTGGTAAACCTGTTTTTTATCAAGGAAGAAATTTCATGCTAAGCACATTTTTGTGCTTGGCAGCTCTATGAAATTGGGCCCAGAATACAGAACTAGCAAAAGGTGTGTTATAAACTGCACTATAAGAACTTCACAATCACGCACACTTACCTAGAAACACTTACAAGGTTGTTATGGAAAGGTTTTCAGTAACACCATGCTTGTACAGTACTTAAGCAGCATCAGAGTCCAGCTTTCTCCAAAAGACGATCAGAGCATACTGATCGAAGGGTCAAGTTAAACCAACGGTTCTTTTCAGAACCACCCCAACTACATGGTGTTACAGCAAGCCTTTCCATATCGTTATCCACCATGCAAAGTTGAAAATCTTACTTATAAAATAAGATTGTCACAAAAATTAATGGGTTGGTTTGGTATTCATGGCATTGTTCAAAATCAAACAACAGCATTGCATGAATTGGAAGAGTTGACACAAATGAATCTCCAAGTAAAACTTTGACTTACTTGTGATGCATGGTTGATTCAATCCAGGTTCTTGTCTTTGAGGATGCTATCAATGGTGTTATATCTGGCAAGGCTGCTGGGATGAATGTAGTATGTGTACCTGACCCAAGAATGGACAAGTCACTTGCTCATGATGCTGATTTGGTTGTCACATCATTAGAAGATATTGTGCCAGAGGAGTGGGGACTACCACCATATGATCAAAGTCTTTGAGTATAAATCATATCAACTCCTTTCAGATGTGAGGTTTTAGTTATAAATATGTTTGCAATAAACCCAGTACAATCATTGTGTGTGGTGAGCGTGAATGAGGTGAGATTCCTATGTACTCAAGTGCAGTGTTTGTATGGTTGAGACTGAGACTTAAGTTCAGTGCTTGCATGGTTTCAGGAGGCTTGATTCAGTATGACTGGGGTTCATTGTACTGTTTCCCTACTCCCTTTTTAATTTCCAACAAATTGGTTATTATACAAAACTTAAAAAATTTACATTTAAAGACCTGCTTGAACGAATATGTCAAGTCGTAACTTTTGGTGGAATTCACTTAAAATGTTTTCAAAGAATGGTGAAATCGAGTCATATGACTATAAAAAGATTTCAATTGTGTAAAAAAACAACCATTTTGAATGCCCTTATCCAGGGCTTTTCTGAGAGATTTGCGAAAAGCCCTGTTACGTAATCACTCTCAAAACGTCATCTCTGGGAGATCCAATTTGTAAAGCAGCTTTGTTGCAGCGTTGAGGCATAACAAAGCAAGCTCCCAGAGATGACGTCAGCGGCATTGTCCTTTGACGCGCGCTCTCAACGACAGAAGTGTTTTTAGTTTTCCAAAACCTTTCGGTTGGGGCCTGATTTTTTAATAGATAATTACGAAAAATTCAGAAGTGTACACATATCAAAATTACATTAAAATGGTGAACAAGTGCATTATAAACAAGTTAAAATACCATTTCCGTTGAAAACATTCCGCTCAGGTAGCTGTTTAATGTAAACAAAAAAGTGTTTGTGTATATAAATTTGTAAATATCCATTGTGATATAAAACTCAGTACCTGAAGTGGCTTAAGTTTTATTCTGAACATTCCTATATAAAATGCGTGTCTTGTGCCATCATTCAGAAATCAAAATTCTATTTTTTATAAGATATTATTAATTGTGGTTATAATGTGTAGGTAGTTACAGGTTCATAAAAGGTCACTACCGTTTGATTATGTTTAAGATTTGTTCAAAGCTGTATGAGAGCACACATTATTGAATCAAAAATTTTGACACTAAATATTTTAGAGTTACATAAAAAATTTACATTAAACAATTAATATGTAGCACAATATTGACATTAGGGCGGGGCGCAAATTGTTCTAACGCAGGGTCGTGGCTGTGCAATAAAGGCCCGTGCCTTCGGCTTAGGCTTTTATCGCACGGCCACGACCCTGCCGGTTTTAAATGGGAGTTTGAGAACTCGTCCCTCCCCTTTTATTCCCTTAATTAAGAAACCCAAGACCGTCGGCGGGTTGTGAGTTTACTGGCCAGAAGCTGAAATACCTGCCTGTCAACAATCATACTAGGTGCTACAAGAACACCTCAACAATTGCTGCATTTAATTATAATGATTTTATAACCGTAATGTTTGAAAGCTCTGAAACCTGGATTTGTTCTTTTCTGTTTTAAGCCATTCATATTAAGTTGGTATTGCCAATTAAATATGAAAGATTAGGCCTACTTGAGTGATAATGATGGTGCAAGTAGAAACATTTAAAATGTTGGGAGTGTTGTAAAGCTAACAGCTTAATTTGTCAAATTTGAACCTACAGTCATGTGAAGAGGCCAGATTCAAATGATCACAATTGTACAATCTGGGGAGTGTCCAGTGGACTGATGTAAATTGGTGCATGAAGTGGTTACTCAAAATTAATTATAGAAATTGATAGAAAACGATTACATTGTCCCCATTGTGGTTGCTTTGAAATATGCTAATTACATTCACGCATGCGTACAGGCCCTGTTGGTTGGCAAACGCCATAGAGTTGTGCACTAGGCAGACGCACAATCGCGTCTGCTTGAAGCACCCTGTTGGTTGGCAAACGCCATAGAGTTGTGCACTAGGCAGACGCGCAATCGCGTCTGCGTGACACACCCATTACCCGTGTACAAAACAGCGCGATGTTCCCTCAATTTGCCAACCAAAACATAAGTGCGCACGCGCTATGTGCAATTTACATATTTCATGGGAAGGGTCTATTGATAACCTGAGGTACATGTAGGAAACTATCCCTACAGTCAATGGTGTATTAGAAATAAGGTACATAGACAAAACATTCTGATTTAATATCAAATACAATTTATTTACATTTTGTACAAAAATGAAGACATCATAAATGTTTTAAGTAAAAAACTCTTAACTGCCCAGGAGTAAACTACGCACAACACTTGTGTACATGACATGGATGGTATCAAACATTGTCTCATTGTGAATGGAAAGTGCCTGTCCTGAGCAATATAGTGGTGGCTAGCTGCATTATGAATAGAGTTCTTACTAAACAGGTCAGGTTCACCACGACCAGGGCCCATTTTCATGGCTCTGCTTACCGCTGAATTCTGCGCTTACGGTCACCATTCACCGCCTACCTGCAAGCGCCGAATTTCTGTGCTAGCTTTGTAAGTACGATCACACAGAAGCCAAAATCCCCCGCTAACCGGTGAAATACATGTACAATTGATAAGCACAGTATTCCCTGCTTCCGTAAGCACTGATTCTTTGCTAACGGTAAGCATAGCCATGAAATTGGGTCCAGGTCTTTTCCTATATTTACACAAGAATCTAAACATTATGCATTGATCTTGCTCATACATGTACATGTCATAACTGTTAATGTTCACACTTGCATTTGCCTACTCTTGATTTGCAACAATGTTATTTGTATTAGTCCTGTCTGAACGCAAGGGGAACAACTTTTTAACACCACCTCGAAAGTTAAAATGGTCCGGGTCTAACTTAGTACACTGTCTGAACATATGTTAACAAAATAAATGTTGCCAATCAAGACTAGCATTTTCTTAGTCTGAAACATAACTGACACAATGCCTGCCATATTGGACTGTCGGGTCTCTAGTGAACCAGAAAGTCTCCTTCAAATGTGGCATGATACAATTAATTTTTAAATTCACTACAAGCAGATACAGTGTGCCATAGATCCTTCAGGTGTGTTTTCACTTACAGAAAATAGAACCTGAAGAACACTGTCATAAGCCGGCTTCAGGTCGACCTACGATTTTCTTGCGCCCGCACAAACCGTCGGCAAGGTGCAAACAAAATATACTTAGTCACAGCAATTGAGAAATCATGCACCTGCGATTGGGTCCCAACTGTCGGGATCACGCCGTTCCAGTTGAAGTGTTCTACTCTTGCGACTGCTGAATTCTTTTTTGAGCGGTGACTGTTGCAGAGTGTTTAAAAATGGTCGCAGTTACACTCAGGTCGTAAATAATCACCGACTGAAAATTTCCCGATGGTCTAAGCTCAGGCACAGTGTGATCCTGAAAAGTCAGTCGCAGACGCAAGGCCGACCTGAGGCCGGCTTGAGTTGACTGCACTATGAGGTTGCTGTGAACCTGTCATATCAATACCTTGTAACAAGTGTGAATGGCAAAAATGGCAACATGCATTGAATGAATATTTCTACATTTTTCATTAGTTCACATAGCACATGTCCAGAATGGCTTCACAAATGAGTTGCATGTCTGATGACTCTTTCTATGGTCCATGTATTCATCTTAAGATCAAATAGTTCAACTTTGAAAAGCCAAGTTTGGTTTTTACAAGGGCACTACTACACCACTCGGCAAGCCGCACAATCTTCAGTTGACTATTTTGTATTCCACACATATAGCATCACGTCATAAATCCTAGTAGTTGCCAATCGCAAATACAATGTACATACTGCTACAGACTTCAAGCTACACAGTCCACTTCAGGCATCTACAAAATGCAAGAAACATTAAATATATTAAATCTGAGTGATACCACCCACAAGGTCTTACACCTGAAACAAAATTATGCAATTAATAGCATTGATGGATGAAAGATAATAGTTATATATTGAACAGTCGGCCTACTACATTTGTTCTGCATGCAATGTGTAATGTGTGCACAATCAGAAACAAAAAAATAAAAAGCAACTTGGTTCATTTGTTAATTAAACATTGAATAAATCAGTAATGAAGTCTATCTGAAAAATTGTCACAGTTTTATCTGTACATGACAAAATGTACATTGAATTTACGAAAAGTGCAAAAGTACATGTTCAGAACTGCTTCTCTCCACCCAGGGGTAAATGGGTACCTGTGAGGGCAGAGATGCTTCTTGTGATTGATTTAGCCGAGTAGCACAATGTTGCACAGGCTGTATACTCCAAGGGAGCCAAGATGGTTAAGGAGTGAATTAAGGCACAGTGACCAGGGGTATGTTGGAAGCGCTCTGGGACGCCCTTCGGGTGTGAAAGGCGCTATATAAAAACTGGTTATTATTGTTATTATTTATCCCTTCCAACTCTTTAGTTTTCAATGAACAAATCACTGACGCTCCTGATTTCATATACAATGGGTCTGTTCAGACGTCTAGTACGACCTTCAGTAATACTCTTAAGCCTTGTTCCCATTGGACTTTTTCTTATGTTGCCACGCTGGCCTTAGTATAATTCTACCGTGCGTTCCTACCTGGAAATATATTTTGCAATGTTTGCAAAGCGTTTTACAGCGTGGTCAAGGTAGGTTTACAGCGCAGAGTTCCCCCACTGGAACTTTGAGCAGCCCTGTTAAAGATGCTATGTCAGATTTTTGGCCCAAACCGTAATTTTTTTATACTTTTTCTAGTGAATGGTATTTCAAAGAGTATCACCCGCATTAACGAAAACAAGTTTAACTTTGACTTTTAATGGTCGGGAACAATGAACAAAATTAAAAACCTTTCTTATAAAACACAAGAATTCGTCACCTGATATATTGTAGGGATCCCGAAAAAAACTAATTTGAGCACTTTATTCCACTGCTACTAATAATTGGCGGACTTTTTCAAGCAATGGCTCAAATGAACGCTTGTAACTTTCTCAACCCCCATCAAAATACCTATTGAATTTTGAATCAAAATTTTGGGATCAAATTGGCCAAAAATCTGACATAGCATCTTTAAGTTACATGTACCGTGGCTGTGCAAGAGTTTCCTCAACCTCTTTCGACCTGTTAGTTTTCAACATGGTCGTGGTAATTTAACAGAGGGCAGTTTACCATGCGTCCCCATTGGATTTAATTTTGTCTTTCTACAGAATTGTCACGTTTTGTTAACAACAAATGCCAATGGGCACATGAGTTTAAGACACTCCATCACCCATGGTGCAATTAATTTGTTACCTTGTGTCTTGATGAGTTCCAAGGCACTTGATGCTGCAGTATCTTGCTCCACAACTCACACAGGTATATGTAGATGGAAAACTGAATGTTGTTATTAAGGCTCAACAAATGTGCATATACATTTATGTGATTTGAGGCATTGCATGGTGAGGTATCAAGTTGGTTTGCGGTAACACCGTGTGTACTTGCCAGGTAGAGTTTGTTCTTTAAAGAACTGTCTGTCATTGGCTACCAATACGGGCTAGAATTGATTTTAAAGTTTTGGTTCTGACTTATCAATGTATCCATGGTATTGCCCCTGTTTATCTTCAAAGCTTAGTTCAGGAGTACAAAACAACCAGAAATCTGCGATCTTCAAATAAGTCCCTTCTGACTCCCCCAGTTATCAAAACCAAGTCGTACGGTTCCCGCTCTTTCCAATATGCAGCAGTTCAGTTATGGAACAGTCTTCCAGAGGTTGTCAAACAGAGACATCAGAACAAGTCAAAACCTGGTTAAAAACATACCTATGCGCTATATAAGAAAGGTTTTATTTAAAAAAAAATTCTATATTCTACAACCGCTGAGTAGATTTATCGAGAGATGTGCATCTGTACATACAAAGTCAAGTACATGTACATGTTGAACCTATGAGGATTTCAATATTGGTTTGAAACGTTTATCCCAATCCATATAGTACTAAGATGATGGGTGAGTAATCATTCATGTCATTGTGCTTAGCTCCACTTGTTTATAGTCTGACATTGACAGTCAAATAACAAGATCCAGAATTATCGCATAGCTGATAAGAGCAATAACATTTTGTATCTCTTTTCTCGCTATTTATTTTCACTCTTTTGTGCAAGAAAAAAGGTTTGACACCAGCAAAACTTTAATTGAAATTGCTACATGTATATATATAATTTTTAAATGATACTATTCAAAACATTACTGCCTGTGATCTGGGGGAACTACAATCCATTTTTCAGGGGAGGGCAATGAAAGGTTTACTGAGGACTTAAGCTCGGTTCATACTTCTTGTGAATGCGAATTTGATACAAATTTTGACGTCACAGCTCACAGCCCTGTTTTCACGGCAAATGTTATGTAGGAGTTGAGCATGTCTCAACTGATGCAAACTATTTGTTGCAAATTTTGCCGCAAAACTTTGTAATGCATTCGCATGAAAAGGGCTTTAGTCTCGAAAGTCTACTATGGTTTTTCATGGAAAAAGCCAGTTAGGCAGGAGAGTGCACTGTAACATTCATTACTCATATTCATGTTCTTGTTTTGCTAATGTACATCCCCATGTAATTCGATAATATTGAGTAATTATTGAAATACTACATGAATCAAAACTATTTTAACTTTAACCCAATATTCAAGTGTGGGTTCGAATCCCGGTCGTGACACGTGTGTCCTTGAGCAAGATACTTTACTATAATTGCTTCTCTTCACCCAGGGGGTATAAATGAAAAAGTCTTTGAAGCAATATAAACTGTTGCTCAGGTTGTTTACTCCCAAGGGAGCTGAGAAACATTTAAAAAGGGATGTTATTGGCCCTGTGACCAGGGCACTAATGTAAAGCGCATTGATACGGTTATTGGGAAATGCGCTAAAAAGAACTGTTGTTATTGTTAAGGATACCCGCACACAGCACAGAACTTTCTCTCGGGGTACTTAGAGCGTGGGATGCAAGCTGTCAGGTAGTTGGGTGGTTCCTGCATGCTCAGTTGCTCCTCTTCAACCAATACATTGAAAGTCTTTCTGAATCGTTGCTTAAAGTGATCACCCCTCGTCTTCTTCTTCTTTTTAGCTGGCGCTGTTTATGAAACAGACATTAATAGCATCATTCATCACTAAATCCAGTCAACCAGTTACAACACTATATGTTTGGTTTGCGGTAACACCATGTGTGTATCTACTCTACTTGGTAGAGTTTGTTGTTCGAGAACTGTCTTTCTTTATTCTGCTACGCCGAGTATATTTATTGGACTTCTCATTTCTGAAAAGAACTCTCCTGCTTGTTTAACTACTACTCAGGCGGGAGGTAAAGAAAACTGGCTTGGACTACTACTTTAGCTTTTAGTATCGTAATTAACTGCACTACCGCAGAGTCAGCTCTGAATTGGTCTCAACATAGCAAGTAGATACACACATGGTGTTACCACAAACCAGTTGATACCTCACCATGCAATGCCTCAAATTCTAAATTACAACACCTTTGGAATTCTAGGAAATCAACAAACAAACTGTTGGGGTGTGATTAGATAGTAAACCTAGCCAGACCAGTCCATAATTTACTAACATGTTTGCCTGCATATCACCAAAGCAATGTATTTGATTTCAACAATAAAATTTGACCTGTGGATGGATGAGCAAAAAAGGTGTTTTTTTCCCCCAGACATCTCTTGTACATAATGCTAGAACTTTATATTTGACAATTATACTCACCATCACTTTGTCTAAATGATGACAAACTTCATTCATCTTTCATACATAAAAGCAACGATTTCTTTAGCAGATTTAAAGACATTGCTTGTATGTCTGGAATTTCATCATTGAAAGGGATAGACCATTTTCATTTTGTAAAAAGGAACTTCCATTGAGAAATCTTTACATCCATTGGAAACTTTTAAAGGGCACCAAGGCAAAGACCAGGGGCACTGGAGGCCATGGCCTCTGTTGCCTGTGTGTAATTCCAGGCCTGTGCGTGGCCATACTTGAAACCAAGAGTTGAAACCAACGGTTCTTTTTAGAACCGCCCCAACTCATTTAGAGATTATCAATACATGGCGTTACCGCAAACCTTTCTATATGAAACTTACTTCCTTCATTGGAATCAAACTGTGGTAGTTTCTTGTTAGGAATCACCAGGTTAGCTTGGGGGTCCTCTTGGTAGTTATCTTGTTCTAAAGCTTCTAACTGCTTACGTAGACGCTTAGCCCGGGTATAACTGTCTAAAATACGCTTCTGGTTGGTATCTTTTATTCTACCTGCAAACAAAATACATTGGGAATGGAATAAATGTAAGCTGCATGCTAAATATATCTTTGAGTGTCATGGCCGAGTGGTTCAGAGCATCGATTTCAAGTTCAGGTGGTCAAGTCACCGGAGTGTGGGTTTGAATCCCAATCGTGACACGTGTGTCTGTGAGCAAGATGCTTTACTATAACTGCTTCTCTTCACCCAGGAGTATAAATGGGTACAGTGCTAGGGGAGAGGTTGATATTGTGTATGAAAAGCCACAAGTGCCTTACAGGCAGCTCAGGGCTGTATACTCCCCAGGGAGCTGAGAAAAATTACATGACCAGGGCACTATTGTGAAGCGCCTTGATATGGTAGATGACGTATAAGAAAAATACTTTCCCGCCCCTATCTGTCTTTCCTTTTTTCGTATAGATATTGACACCCATACATCCCCATTTAGGTGTCTACCATTAGTACCTATCGGTTGAAATCAGCTTCTTTGAAATGCAGGACAGTTCTTTTGAGAACTGAGAAGTCTCCCGAACATCCTATAAATCTACTCCGTGGTAGCAGAACAAAGAAAGACACTTCTCTAAGAACAAACTCTACCTGGCAAGAAGATACACACATGGTTTTGCGGAAAACCAAACATTTATTGATACCTCACCATGCAATGCCTCATATAGTATGTTGCTAACAAATACTTGATATAAGTGTTTTAAAGGTCGATTAACTGGTAAAACAGGGAGGGACCATAAAGTGAATGAGTTCAGCATCCTCTCAACCGAGACATCCTGTTAGCTTCGATGCCGACAGTGGCACATCCTACCAAACTGGCATCGCACTGACAAAAGGTTCGATCACACAGGCCCCGATAACCAGAACCAACATGAGAACCATAAAAATGCACACCCGCAATTGGTTGAATGAGCGTGGGCAATTGAACCAAAAGAATGTGTTCCCTTTGCGTTGTGTTATCGCTGCAGTGTGACTTGTCCTTCAATCTGCTCATCTCTGGACCCAGTTAAGTGGATAGATTGATGTCGACTATCTCAATTGTTTTTAATATTGATTGATTCTTACCAAGCAAAGATCTTAATTTTTACAAAGTAAAGGAAACACAATACAAGATTCACAAATGTGCCTTTATATGCACATTTTGTAATACATGTAAATTCATGTTTTATTATCTCTTACACTTCAAACTGACAAATTTATATAGATAATAATACAGCAAGTTCTAACTTCCCTTTCACTATACAGCATGTACAGTTCAGATTTTCTAAAATGATAAAGCTGCCCTTGTTTTTGTAAGCCAGTTGCAAGGGAAGCAAATTTCTGTTCCTTGTTTATACTTTCTGATTGTAAAACATTGATTTCCTATCTCTTTACACTTATAAGATTGATATTTAAATTGCTTTTCCTTCCTCGTGAGGTTTCACTATAATACACAAACATGTAGGTTATAATGTAAACAGACATTTGCAGCAATGTTGACACAAGCTCTTTGAAGATAAATCAGATAAATTGGGACAAAAGTGTGATTGTCACATAACCACGGGATGTCGCTCCAAACTATAAAAAATACATAGGCCCATTCGGTTGATTCAATTCAATTAAATTCAAAAAACGTGCGATGCGTCAGAAAAACAACAGTGAGGAGTGCTACCAAGCAGAAACTTGCATTTGTTGACAATGTTTTTTAATTGACTCACTCAATGAAAAGGAAATGCAAGCATTATAATAATATCATAATCAATGTGCGATGTAAACAGTCCCTAGATAAAAATTGTGTGGTTTTATTTGCCAAGCAAAGAGTCTCCTCTCCCTTGACCAAAACTTAGAAACACGTATGGCTCCACTGGTTATTTGCACTTGTAATGCAAAAGTTTGGTATTTTAGGCATTTCTACAAGGTACAAAAATATGTCATAATTTTGAGGCCATATAAAAATATTTGCCCACCAAAAAAGTTTCATCAAACACTATTTCAATTCACAATTCATGATGATCAAATCATGTGACTGAATATTTTGCTGAGCATTCTGGAAAAAAATACAGAGGCTTAAAGAAGCCATGTGCCTTATATTATTTTCTAATATTTGTTGAGACTTTTATTTTTTAACCCTCATATCAATATTATCATTAATATTAAAAATTTAAACATCAGCTTGTTGGTTCAATTATCACTGTTTATTTATACACTTGATTATAAATTAAAAAAAATAAATAAAAAAAATAAATAAAAATCAGATTTGAAAGCCAGTAATTATCCACACTTTTTATTATTTGTTAATTTTTTTTTATTTTTTGCAAGTTACCATGGTAATTGTTAAGATTTAATAAACAAATATTTTATTATTATTATTATTATTATTCCTGGTTTATTAAAAACATTCAAATTAGTTGCCATAGGCAAAATTACTTTGAATTTACAAAATTTACAGATAAAACAATAAAATTACAGACATATCAAAATTAGGTTTGACATTAAAGGGTGGCCGCAGTGTTTTTTTTTTATTCATTTAAACGATTAAACATGACTTTTTAAACCTGAATTTGTTTATTTTTTGTTTAATTAAATGCGACGGTATTTTAAAAATGGTTTTCAAGAAATTAAACGTTTGCATAAATGTGACGTTATGTCGGTAACCCGAGCCGTCGGGCCCCCTGGCTGTGTGCATATAGAGACGTCTGCACTGTGTGGCCTGGTACCTAGGCGCGTGTAGTTAGGGACCAGAGTCTTTTTGCCGACGATATGTTTGAATTCCCGACGTGACGTCGATGGTAGGGGCGGTAACAATCCACAAAAGGTTCATTACGCAAGTCAGATATGTCGGGAATAAACAAAACACATTTTATTGATGTTCAATACATATCCTGGTGTCATGTGTTTTCAGTAGGATAACAGGAAAATTGTTCACAATCAAAAACTAAATATTTTTTTTTCAAATCATCTGATCCAATTTTTTAACAGTAACACTTACACTTCATGGTGTGTTGAAATTTTTAAAGTTTTGGTTATTTACGTTGCGAGAGACAGTCCGCCATTAACAGTGCTTATGCATGCACGACATTGGAGCAATGTCGTATGTTTTCATACTTTTCATTGGTTGGTATTTTTTTGAATATTCAGAAGCTAGTATGGCGTGCAAAATAAATCAAAAATATTATTCAATTACTATTTAACAAATTTAATTACATTTTTTTCCTAAGGCATTTTGGCTACTATATTAGAATCCAGAGATATCATAAGGCATGAAACGAAAAACACCCCACCCCCCTTGAAACACACACACTTCATAACAATCCGTTTTCCCCCATTTCAGACCAGTAATGTTTGGTTTCAGGAGATAAGAAACCAATCTATGATATTTTCTCTTTAATGTAGACTTAATATAGGAAAAGCTTATCGGAATTTTTTACAGTATGTTGTTGTTAATATTTTCCCCATATTGGCACACCATAGAATCCCAAATAGTAACCACCTCACAAGATCCATCTAGCTAGTGACTAAAGCAGAATGAAACTCAATCTAGCAGATAGTAATTTTGTTTTGAACTTTCGAGGTTGGATGATGTTTCTTTGACTCATTTGAATGTTTGCATAATAATGCACTAGTGATTAGTACCAAAAATCAATCATTTTATAAATGTTTGAGCATAACCAGCGACAGGAAACTTTTTTCTCAGCATGATTAAGCCTGATGAAAATACAGACTGTGAGTAAACTGCATAGCTTCTCTGTCACCGGTGCAGCTTGCACAATCTCGCTGTAAACGGGAATCAAAGTTGGGGACCGAAAACTATGAGGGTCGATAACGTAGAGTCATACACAGAGTCTCAAAGAACACGCCTGTGCGCAAAAAGTGTACATACTGGTACCCTTTGCGAGCTTCGTGGTTCCGTGTATGTTTTGTACACAAATCACGGATCGTACCCGCCCTCTCGTAACGCACTCTCGCAAAACGAGTTCGGGTAATTTTCAATTATTGTTGGCAGAGGAGTTACACATACAGTAGATAGGGAATCCGAAATTACGGTAAGAATTTATCATTTTTAACAATTTTTGAGATTCTCTGGTCGCCCCCTGGCACATTGATATATTAAAGGACACGTGACATAGAGCCTAATTTTGGCGAGATTAAAAAAAAAAAAGAGAGAGATTTCTGATTCCAAACCTCATTGAACCATGGGTCGTTAAACGCGTGAGAGATGTTCGTCTGTGAGGTTACGGGAGACGATAGCCGGATGAAACCGAAATAGTTTTAGGAGTACTGCTGCGGCAGGTCTGCGGCAGATTGTGTGGGGCAATATTCCACGGCCACCACGCACGAGTGAACGAACCAAAGCAGAATAAGCTGTGGATTTGGTTGACCTATCACAGCAAGACAGGTTCCTCCTGAGTAGGCCCAGAGTTCTATTTGCTCACAGGGTTGTATTGTTTTGTTACATTACAAATAAGTATAAAAGTTGTGCTTACCTGATTCACGTTTCGTCTGCTCCTGCACAACAGCCATCTTGGATTAAACATTGACACAGATTTGAACTAGTGAGGGCGCTAGACATAACAGTTATTGATGTTTTTTTTTTAATACATGCACGGGACGGTATGTTGTTGTGCAGCAGGCAGGACGCACGATACACTTGTACGGCGCGCGGCGCGAACGTGCAGTCTGTAGACAGACTATTTAGTGGCGGAAAGGAAAAAACACCGATGCCGTGATGTGTGAACGATAGGCGCGGGAAATCTGATAACGTTTTACACAGTGTCTCTGTCCTTTACTCTCACCATAGAGTAGAGTAAGGCACTAGGTTCATACACAAAAGTGATTAGTGGTGTTAAGTTAGACTGGTACAGCTATCTGCTCCATTCTGGTTGGGTAAGTTTAAGCATTCTGTTTTTAATAAATAAAGTTCAATAATCCACGTTGACGAGTAGGCCTAGTTGCGATAACGTAACCCTCCTCCCGACGGCCGCACAGGCCTGGCGGCCGTCGGTAGGAGGGTTATTTCTCATGAGTCATATAGTTGTAATATAGGCCTATCCCTATACTATTACATATAATTGTATTGATTATCAGCCTTCTCACTTGGTGTATCTCAACATATGCATAAAATAACAAACCTGTGAAAATTTGAGCTCAATTGGTTGTCGGAGTGGCTAGATAACTAAACTATGAAAGAAAAAAAACCACTCTTGTCACACGGATAACTTTCCGCATGGCGCCACCACTTTTTCACTCATTTTTACAAAAAGGGATATATCAATCAGGTAAATTAGATACTATATTATTTTATTTCGAATGAAAAAGTGGTGGCGCCATACAGAAACTTTTCCACCTCAAATTCTAAACTTGAGGTCTCGAAATCAAATTCGTGGAAAATTACTTCTTTCTCGAAAACTATGTTACTTCAGAGGGAGCCGTTTCTCACAATTTTTTCTACTACCAACAGCTCCCCATTACTTGTTACCAAGTGAGGTTTTATGCTAATAACTGTTTTGAGTAATTACCAATAATAGTGTCCACTGCCTTTAGGAGACCACACCCCTCCTGAAAGGCAGGTATTTGATGAGTGCATCATAGTGTCCTATCGTTCGTGCCGAGACATGGACAACTACCAAATGACTAGAGAAAAAACTTTAAGGGTGACAGAGAGGGCTATGGAAAGGATTATGATGTAACTTACAATGATAGGTGAGATGAATCAAGAGTGCAGGATATCACATGTAGGCCTACTAAGACAACTCAATCAAAGAAGTGGAGATGGGCAGGCCACCTAGCAAGGAGGCATGACAACAGGTGGGCATGCAAAACAACCAACTGGACTCCAAGAAACTGGACAAGAAAAGAGGGTGACAAAACAGAAGATGGAGAGATGAACTGAGCTGAACTGCATAAACTGCTTGGCAACAGACAGCTCAGGATAGAGTGAGATGGAGAATTGGTGAAGAGGCTTTCCTGCTGCAATGGAGTAAAACAAGAGGACTACTGACTAGTGTAGAGTAGCACTCAGTGCTCCATCCATGCACTCAGCAGGCCCGGCCCGTTTTTTGCGCAAAGTTTGTCTACAAAGTCTCTGATTGTGAAAATGAAAGTGCATTAGGAATAGAAGTATAGTGATGGTCTCGGCTTAGTTTTAACTCCATCCATTTCAAAAAAGGTCAGAACATGGAATGAACCATATAATAACTATGAAAAAGAAATGTGCTTGACCCTAAGTTAGAAAATTGTACTTGTTTACTTCTAACTGTAAGTTCATGTTGAATGAAGTTTGCAAAGTTTTCTAAAACTTTAAATTTAAGAAACTGAATGTTTATAATTCTAAGACGTTGTACTGTTTTTATTTTGCAGGAATTCATCTTTGCCACTGAACAAGAAACTTGCACTGTTCATCATGGCTAGTGGTGATTCAGCCATTGAGATTATAGAGCTCACCCCAGATCCACATCACAATGTTTCAGACAAAAACATCTCACAAGATGAACCAATGGAACAAGATGTGTTTCTTCCAAGTACTCCACAACCCAAATTCTCCAGAATACCTGCACATGCCCACTCTACCCCCAGACCTCCAGGAAGCTTAACCGACTCTGATGCTTACCTTAAAACCAATGTCTTCCCAGTAAACTGTGACACGACTGAAACACCAGATAGAAGACATCATGAGGGAATGAACTCTGAGACACAGTCTAAGCCTGAGGTGTCTACTTGCCGCAAGCAATACCTATTCTGTCTAGCGTTGATAGCCATATCAATCCTCGTTGGATTTCTGGCAGGTTACTTCATACGTGAAAAGGTTTTTGAGAGAGATATGGTGACCAGTTCTAATGAGCAGAAAACATCCTCTGCAGACAAAATGAAACAGTACCATCAGCAAGCTCTGGGAAATATGTCGAATGATGGAATTGCTGCTTATGGAAGGTACATGTTTACATTACACATAAAGGGAACACGCTGCCTTGGATCGGACAAGTTGGCAGTATAAAAAGCATTTGTAACCGTTTGTTATAAAATGCATGGTTGGAAAGATATTTTAAAAGTAGAATACAATGATCCACTCAAATTTGCCACGAAATTGCGTGGATTTCGATTTGCTTTGCGAACTAACACGGTCAGTCATTTATGGGAGTCAAAAATTTGACTCCCATAAATGCCTGACCGTGTTAGTCGACGAGGTAAAAGGAAAACCATGCAATTTCGAGGCGTATTTGTGTGGATCAGTGTACTCTACTTTTAAAACATCTTTTCAACCAATAAATTTTATAGCAAATGGTTACAAACGCTTTTCAAAGACCGGTCCAAGGCAACATGTTCCTGTAAACATTTATTCATAATTTTAAATGTGCTTGAAATAACAGTAAGAGATACAATTTTCTTCCTGTATTTCTGGTGGTGTTTTTTCCTCTTTGTACTTCTTTCTTGATTTTGTTTTCTTCTTTTCTTTCTTTTCCAACACTTCTACATGCAATTTTGAATCAAAACTTTTTGGGGCCTTAAAATGTGAAGTAATGTAATATTATTCTTTAACCATTGATCATAAATGAGGCATAAACAATAATTCATAAATACCTCAGACAGTTTCGCTATTCCTATTGATGGATAGCGCGTCACGTGGGTGTGTATAAACCTGTTAATGACCAGCAAAAATTGTTGAAACATGAGCGTGACACGCGAGCTTGCACCTGTTCTTATAAGACAGTTTCTTCATTCCTATTGGTCAAGAGCAACGGCTGAAACAGTTGTGCCACATTGCGATACGCGCGACGCGCACAGCATTCCCTTATAAGGAGTTGTTTACCCGAGGGCGGCGGAGGGCTTTACCATTTCATAGCTGGAGAGGTGTTGTGTTGAAAGAAATCATTGAACAATTATAATGTTTGCATTTATTTTACTTTTTGACCAAAAAGTGTTGATGTTTTTGACCAAAAATGTATTTATGAATGGGAATCAAAGTGTGTTGAATCGGTTTTCAACTAGTGGTTTAAACCCGCCAAGGCCTGGTTCTTGATAATTTACCTTGACTTCGTCTCAGTAAAACTATCAAGAACCAGGCCTTGTTGGGATTAAACCACTAATTGAAAACCTCTTTACCACACATTGACTCACTTATGTATGCCTCATTTCAAAACCTGAAAACTATAGTGTTTATGATGACACAAACGCTAAATCTAAGTGCTATAAATCTATAAAGTTGCATTGTGGTTTTGTTAAATTCTACTGCTTAATTTTGCAACAAGCTTCTTCAAAAAAGACTCTGGGGTAATCTAAACATCGATCATAGCAGGATGCAATAAAAGGAAACCACAAATAGGAAAAGGATGTCTTCTCTGATTAAGTGAAAAACAACTTTTGCTTCTAATATCACATGGATAGTAAATGTAGGACTACATCATGTAACCCTTGTGTTTTCTCAGATCTAATAAATGTATGGTTCAAGGCTTTTATGGAAGGGAAATGTACTATAAATCACACACTATTAGTTTAAAGAGTTTAAAGTATGACATACTTCCTGATGGGGAAAAAGTGGGAGAAAAAAGTGCACAGTTTCTAGGCAACTTAGTCATGTCTTGGCAATAACTCAAACATGTATGTAATGATCATTTTAAAGAGAAGAACTGGGCCCAATTTCTTGGCTCTGCTTACCGTAAGCACAGAATCGGCATATACGGAAGCAGGGAATTCTGTTCTTGAGGCAAGCAAATTTCACGGGTTAGCGGCAAATTTTGGCTTCTGCGAGTGCATACTCCACTTTACTAGGCATTCTAGGCTTACATGGCTAGCTCAGAAATTTGGCGCTTGCACGTAAGTGCGGAATCGTGATCGTAAGCGCAGAATTTGGCGGTAAGCAGAGCCATGAAATTGGGCCCTTACTCTGGTTACAGATGATCATGAGCATGCAAGGGAGTGGAGTGTAGTCTTAGATGACTACGATTGAAGAAAAGCACTTTGAGGCAATGTGTTAGTCTTTGTTTATTACAAAGTGACTTATCAACAATTGTACAGAGATGCTGGACAATTGCTCACAGGTAATTGAGAGGCGAGTCTCTTGCACTACAAGCATTAGGGAAAGTCAAAGGAGAAGTTGAGACCCAGAGTGAAAGTTTGGGACATGTTTTATAGGATCTTAATAGTGGGGGAATTCTCTTGATATTAGAATTGATGTCAGACAGAAATAGTGTCTGATTGAGGACATCAATTCCAAGAACAGGGTTTAAGATGAGTGATCAATCAACATGGTTAAATGGTCTGTGTTGGCTAACCTTGAGGTCATAGCCTAGGAATGTGTGTGGTGTGTTTACTAAGGAATGGGCCTTGAAATGACAGGGAACAGGGCATTCTGTCATGCCTGTTTTGGGGTTGGTGGTTGGGGGGAAAAATTAAGTTAAATAGTAAACAGTCTTCCAACACAAGTGCTGATATGACAAACTTGTTCTGTTCAGAATCTCATATGAAAGTTAAAGTTTAAAACTTCTTTAAAGATTTTCCCAGGTATTACTGAATACTGCGATGACTGTTACAGTGGCTTTAAAACTCTTGTTTTAACCATACATGGACACCAAGACAATGGGGTACAACAATGTGACTGTGAACCATTTCAATCATTCAGATCAGATCAATGGCCTTTTTTCTTAAAGGGACACGTTGCCTTGGAACGGTCGAGTTGGTTTATGAAAAGGGTTTGGAACCATTTGTTCTAAAATGCACATGTTAAAGATGTTTGAAAAGTAGAATATAAAGATCCACACACATAGTGCTTCAAAATTGGCGTTTTTCCTTTTACTATGCGATAAAGCTGTGTCTCAGATCAAGGCACTGTTGGCAATATTTTGATTTATTCTACGGGAAATCTGTGCTGGGCGGCACAATGTTTGCTCAGAGTGCACTGATATTTAGGGACATGAAGTTATTTCTCACCCAATGATGAAAAGTAACGTTTGTAAAGGACCTTTAAATACGTTGTTGCATCCAGCCGCCATGTAAGAGGAAAAAACGAAGAAAAAAAACAAAAAAAATAAAAAATGGAAATTCACAGATTTATACTACCCAATTAACAAGCTCCTTTTGACCTCTAGGTGAAGGCGCCCTACTGAAATGACCCCATGTGCATTCAAGTTCTATTGTCAAATAGTCTGATAATGAAATACTTCTCTCTCTATCTCTCTCTGCAGTATTTTCAGTCAGCATGAGTGTGGCAGTACAACACCATGTAGTCAAAGTATGTCAGCTATTGTTGCACAACAGCTAAAACAAATGGGTTTCAGTAATGTAGATGTGTCATCATATGATGTACTCACATCACAACCAGATATGTCTCAGATCAGCTCATTACGGACACTAGACACTGATGGACAACAACTTCACATGGAAGTCTTATATGGTAGCGATCAAGATACAAAACAAGATAATGGAGAGATGCAAAAAGATGATACAGTGAATGCTGGGGATGACAAGGCAAAACGAAGTGTTGTTACAGAATCAATGGATACACAAACTACTCTCATGTACATGCCCTTCTCTGCATCTGGCAACGTTCAGGTAGGTGCAGACTCGCTACCATGAGCAGCGCGCCGTATCGATACCTTTCATCACTAACCCCTCAGCCTCGCTACCATGCGCAGCCACCGTATCGATACCTCTCATCACTAACCCCTCAGCCTCACTACCATGTGCAGCGCGCCGTATCGATACCTCTCATCACTAACCCCTCAGCCTCACCACCATGTGCAGCGCGCCGTATCGATACCTCTCATCACTAACCCCTCAGCCTCGCTACCATGTGCAGTGCGGCGTATCGATACCTCTCATCACTAACCCCTCAGCCTCGCTACCATGTGCAGCGCGCCGTATCGATACCTCTCATCACTAACCCCTCAGCCTCGCTACCATGCGCAGCGCGCCGTATCGATACCTCTCATCACTAACCCCTCAGCCTCACTACCATGCGCAGCGCGCCGTATCGATACCTCTCGTCACTAACCCCTCAGCCTCGCTACCATGCGCAGCGCGCCGTATCGATACCTCTCATCACTAACCCCTCAGCCTCGCTACCATGTGCAGCGCGCCGTATCGATACCTCTCATCACTAACCCCTCAGCCTCGCTACCATGCGCAGCGGGCCGTTTCGATACCTCTCATCACTAACCCCTCAGCCTCGCTACCATGAGCAGCGCGCCGTATCGATACCTCTCATCACTAACCCCTCAGCCTCACTACCATGCGCAGCGCGCTGTATCGATACCTCTCATCACTAACCCCTCAGCCTCACTACCATGAGCATCGTGCCGTATCGATACCTCTCTTCACTAACCCCTCAGCCTCGCTACCATGCGCAGCGCGCCGTATCGATACCTCTCATCACTAACCCCTCAGCCTCACTACCATGAGCATCGTGCCGTATCGATACCTCTCATCACTAACCCCTCAGCCTTGCTACCATGAGCATCGTGCCGTATCGATACCTCTCATCACTAACCCCTCAGCCTCACTACCATGAGCATCGTGCCGTATCGATACCTCTCATCACTAACCCCTCAGCCTCGCTACCATGCGCAGCGCGCCGCTTGATACCACTCATCACTAACCCCTCAGCCTCGCTACCATGCGCAGCGCGCCGTATCGATACCTCTCATCACTAACCCCTCAGCCTCACTACCATGCGCAGCGCGCCGTATCGATACCTCTCGTCACTAACCCCTCAGCCTCGCTACCATGAGCATCGTGCCGTATTGATACCTCTCATCACTAACCCCTCAGCCTCACTACCATGCGCAGCGCGCCGTATTGATACCTCTCATCACTAACCCCTCAGCCTCGCTACCATGTGCAGCGCGCCGTATCGATACCTCTCATCACTAACCCCTCAGCCTCACTACCATGTGCAGCGCGCCGTATCGATACCTCTCATCACTAACCCCTCAGCCTCACTACCATGAGCATCGTGCCGTATCGATACCTCTCATCACTAACCCCTCAACCTCGCTACCATGCGCAGCGCGCCGTATCGATACCTCTCGTCACTAACCCCTGGAAGGGATGTACTGACAAACAACCCTGACTGGCTCATAAAATTGGTTTGCATTAGATGTAAAGTGAAGGCGCGCGTAGTTTTAAGATATTTGCATGTTGATCACGCCTGCATTTTTTATGTCATGAGCACGATTTTTTAAAAGAAAAAAAAGACATGCGTGCGCACGTAGAAAGGAGTGGTTACAGACGCTCATTAAAGCACATTTTTATGAACAAATTCCAGGGATAATGATCTAGCAAGGTATGCTGGGAAAAATGGCACAGCGAGATCGATCACCCCTGGTGTACATCCATTGAACAATTGACTACAGATGCACACATTGTATGGCTTTCCCTCTCTGACAACATGCAGTAATAGTCAGAAACAGGGTTGTACATGTACGCTAGACCAATTTAACTAGTTGGCAAAAATCAATTTTGTTTTCGAAGTCCACCAAGGGCCAGCAGATAAACAATCTTGTTCATATTTAATTTGAAGACCATCATTGCTGAAGTGCAAGCTTTAGGTATGATAATGCGAGGTTTCCAAGCTGTTCATGCTATGGGGACATGCAATCAAGTTGAATTGCATTATCTCTTGCACAATATTTGTTTTTTTGCCTAATCACTAATGAAGTGAAGTAATCAACCATAGGATAAGAGAAAAATCATTAGTCCTTATTGGGATTTGAACCCAAGACCCTGACACTCCAGGCAAATGCTCTACCAACTGAGCCATGAGGCACAGTTGCGCATTCGTGTAACACCAAGAGAAAAATGTGGTTTTAAGGGAAAACCTGAGGGTAGTACTTCTATACTTCTACTTGGATACTCAGAAGGGGTTCATAAGACTAGACGTAAAGCCGAGGGACTGCTTGTCCATGAGCAGTGCAGGGTGCATTTGTACAGGTGCAAGTAAAAAAGACTCATTGCTGCTTATAGGTGAGCAGTCACCACTCCCCTGATTATCTCAACTGAAGGGGAGGTAATGGTGTTGCCGGGGAGTGAGTTCCACCAGATGACGGTTCTTAGGGAAAAATGAGTTTGAGAATGACTGTATCCTACCAGGGATGATTGATATTTATTTGGGTGGTATGATCTGGTGTTACATGGGATTGCTGGGTTGAGGTATAGGTCTGGATTGACTGCAACAGTTTGGTTCTGGATTGTAGAGGAGGGTGAGGCTAGCTGCCTGGCGTCGCCTTTCTAAGGTGTCCCATTCCAAGGTTTTCAACATGGCCGACATGCTTTCAGTGCGGTGGTACAGCTGTAGAACGAACCTGGCAGCACGTCGTTGAGTGGCTTCAATTTTGGTTATGTCTTTCTGGGTGAATGGATTCTAGACAGGGCTGCAATATTCAAGGTGGGGTCTAACGAGTGACAAATAAGCTTGCTGGCGTATTTTGATGGAGCAGTTCTTAAGGTTGCGTCGAACAGGGCCCATTATTCTGTTGGCACAAGTTGTGATTTTGTTGATATGTTTCTGCCATGACATAATATTACTCAGTTGCCCAGAGTGTCAGGGTCTTGGGTTCAAATCCCTGAAAGGACCATTTGATTTTTCTCTCATCCAATGTTTTTGATTATTTTATCTCTAGGACATTAGATGATCCTTATCATTAACTGTGTCTCGGATCAATGCACAATAGTTTGATTTATTCTAGGGGAAATGTGTGCTGCACGGCACAATGTTTGCTCAGAGTGCTGTGCAAGGCCTGCTCAGCACTACCCACCATGGCTACAACACTGGTCAGAATATGAATCTGTATTAAAGGTTGCAATGTTTTGTTTTTGTTACAGGGTGAGCTGGTGTACACACACTACGCTACGCAGGAAGACTTCCTGATACTATCTGAGAATAGAATCAATGTGACTGGGAAAATAGCCATTGCTAGACAGGGAACAATGATGGTCACTGACCAGGTAAAGCATGCTCATTGATGGGCAATAACTGCAATAAAATGCATTATCTTCAATTACATATACGCGCTAATCCTCCAATCAGATTTGCAGAACGGTTTGGTGATAAAACCAATATTGCACGGCTAATATCACTACCTGCGTCTGGTGTGTTCTATGTCACGCACCAAGTTTGCTTGAAGATAAATATGTTATCGTGGAAATACAGAAAATATAGCACGTCTGCATCCCATATCCAACTCCTTGGATATGTGTCGCAGAATATTTGTCCATATTCCACTCGCACTTGTGTGATAACTTATATTATCTTCAAGCAAGCTTGAATCAAACCCATAGCAACAAGGAATGTGATTTAAACTTGTATAAGTAAAGACCACCTTCTATAATCTGTGTATCAATAATGTGATTGTCGTTATAAACCTACTTTGTATGTTATCAGGTGCGTAATATTGAAGAGCAAGGTATGAGTGGATTGATACTGTATACAGACCCTAGTGATATGGCAACTATAATGACAAGGAGTACAGAAACACTTGTAGGAATGTCTGGTATGATGGGAGATCCACTAACACCAGGGTGTCCTGCTATGGGTAAGACATCACATTCATCTAGTCAAGTAGTATATTTAAAGGCACTGGACACTGTGAGAAGATGTGAGATAATATTAATTCAAGATAAACCACCCTTGTCACACGAAGTTGTGTGCTTTAACGTGCTTGATTTCGAGACCTCAAATTCTAAATCTGAGGTCTCAAAATCAAATTTGTGGAAAATTACTTCTTTCTCGAAACTACGTCACTTCAGAGGGACCGTTTCTCACAACGTTTTATACTATCGACCTCACCCCATTTCTCGTCACCAAGAAAGGTGTTATGCTCATAATTATTTTGAGTAATTACCAATAGTGTCCACTGCCTTAAAGATAGTATATTACTTACAATTGACTTTATAATACAGGGAGACTGGCGAAAGATCTCGCTAGTGGAAGTCACTTAGTTTAATATTTAGACTCTTCACACAAGGGCTGTAACAAAACTGATCCCCAAGATGTTTTTACAAAACTGATCCCCAAGATGTTTCTACAGAGAGAAGACATCAGCGCTTTGCTTTCATTTACAAAACCAGTGGGAACATTATGTGATGATTGAAATTTTGCATGGTGTGGATAAGAATTATGAATAATAGTAAATTTGCGGGTACAACCATGGAATAAATCTCTGTTGAGGGAGTGTTGGCTTTGAAAAGAGCCGGTTTGGGCACAACGTTTCCAACAGTATACTCTTCAAGAGAAAGCCACTTGGACATTGCTAAGAAAACTAAGTCAAAATAAATGGAGATCAAATAGAAGCCCAAGAATAAAACCTGTCGTTTTGCTTGCAGATGGTATAAGTAGAATGACGATGAAGATGGCAAGCTTGCCCAGTATTCCTATACAGCCAATATCTCCTGGATTAGCAGAGAGACTTCTGGGTAATATGACCGGTCGGATGGCTCCAAATGGTTGGCAAGGAGGATTTAATGCAACGTATTACATGGGGCGTAGAAATACAAGTGAGTTATCAATAACTGCTCAGTAGGTTTGACATGCAACGTATTACATGGGGCGTAGAAATACAAGTGAGTTATCAATAACTGCTCAGTAGGTTTGACATGCAACGTATTACATGGGGCGTAGAAATACAAGTGAGTTATCAATAACTGCTCAGTAGGTTTGACATGCAACGTATTACATGGGGCGTAGAAATACAAGTGAGTTATCAATAACTGCTCAGTAGGTTTGACATGCAACGTATTACATGGGGCGTAGAAATACAAGTGAGTTATCAATAACTGCTCAGTAGGTTTGACATGCAACGTATTACATGGGGCGTAGAAATACAAGTGAGTTATCAATAACTGCTCAGTAGGTTTGACATGCAACGTATTACATGGGGCGTAAAAATACAAGTGAGTTATCAATAACTGCTCAGTAGGTTTGACTCTTAAGCCCTTTTCACACTACTGTAATCACCAGGGGCAACCCTGGGGAATAATCACCAGGGGCAACCCTGGGGAATAATCACCAGGGGCAACCCTGGGGAATAATCACCAGGGGCAACCCTGGGGAATAACAGCCGGGTCTTTCGTACTGGGATCACTTTGATCCCTGTGCTACCTCTGCAAATGCGCATACCCTGGGGGGGAATAGCCACTGACACTCTGGAGTAGGGGCTGGTGGTTAAACCGTGGAGTATTCTCTGAAATGTGGAACCAGAACCCCATGGTATAGAGACCTAGACAGGGAGAAGTGTGCCGGGTAACCATGGGGGTATAAACAACTCCTGGGCCTTCCACATGGATAGATATACATTGTGAAAAGTGATTTAGTGATTTACCAAAAGTTGATCTATATTTTTAACGACCGTGGTCAAGACAATTGGCGCCTGAGACCAAGGATCCTACTTTGCCTTTGTCATGTAAAAAGTACCAAAGTTTATATGGAGTAAAGTACAATCTAAGTAAGATTTGAAACTTTGCATGGTGGAAATACGATATGGAATTTTTGCGGTAACACCATGTTATGAGTTGGGGTGGTTCCGAAAAGAACCGTTGGCTTTTCTCCAGAAGACGATCAGAGCATACTGATCGAAATCAAGAGTTGAAACCAACAGTTCTTTTCACAACCACCCATGCTCATTTTGAGATTGCATGGTGTTACCGCAAACCTTTCCATAATGTACAATCTGTTGATTTTAATATGTTTTAAACAAAAAACTTTTCGAAAGGGCTGGAATATATTCATGGGTTCATATTCTTATTCTCCCGCAGAGAAATCCACATGGACTATTGAGCTTGATGTGAGTAACAGTATGAAGAAACAATCGGTTGAAGATGTAATTACTACCATTACAGGAACACAAATGCCTGGTAAGGATATCATAACTAGATTGTATTACATCTAGACTACTAGGAACACAATGCCCTTAGTTTCAGTTTCATTTTCAGCTTACCATAAAGTAGTTAAAGTCATATTATGGCTGAGTGATTGACTGGATATTATAATATAATATAATATTGAAGTCTTATATAGTGCACATATCTACCAAACAAGGTACTGAAGGCGTTGAGTTAATATACAAACTTTAAGAAAGAAAGGTTGTTGCAGTGATGAATTCTGAGACCCAATTATTTAGCACCTTATAAGGTGACAGCGCATACAGCAGCCACAGCCAGGAACACAGGGGCAACCCAATTCCCTTTGACTTTTTTGTTCAGTATCAAAATAAATTCTTACAAAATATAATTCATTGCATTGAGCACAATGAAAAACACAGCAACAACTGCAAACCTTTAAATTCACATTTCATAGAAATGGACAGACACTACAAAATATGTATTGGAAATTACAAACCTACATGTACAGGGCTTTACATTCAATTCAAAATGTTGGATTATTGGATTGATCCAATATTTAAGGATAAAATGTGTCACAGTGGGCATACAACAAGATAACCACTGGTTCCATTTCATCAGCTGATATCGTTCTTGTATTAATAGTGCCACAGAAAACGGAAAACACACTACAAAGGTTTGTGTGTTAATTTTGCATTTCTGGATCTTACTTTAAAGTGCATCTTGGCGAGATTTGGTCCAATGTCCCAACAGGATATTATTAATACATTTGTCTGTTAAAGGCAGTGGACACTATTGGTAATTACTCAAAATAATTATTATCATCAAACCTTTCTTGATTACGAGTAATGGGGAGAGGTTGGTAGTATAAAACACTGAGAAACGGCTTCCTCTGAAGTAACGTAGTTTTCGAGAAAGAAGTAATTTTCCACGAATTTGATTTCGAGACCTCAAATTTAGATGAGGTCTCGAAATCAACTTGCATCTGAAAGCACACAACTTCGTGTGACAAGGTTGTCTTTTCTTTCTTTATTATCTCGCAACTTCAACGACCAATTGAGCTCAAATTTTCACAGGTTTGTTATTTTATGTATATGGTGAGATACACCAAGTGAGAAGACTGGTCTTTGACAATTACCAATAGTGTCCACTGTCTTTAAACCTGTTAATGAAGCAAAGTGTTTGGATTTGGAAACATTGTGACATCATACCCATGCGTGCAAGAATAAACTGTAAAATGCTTAAACTTAAAAAGCCTGATGTGTTTCTTATACTTCCCGTTTACATGTTAACATCAAATATCGTAGTACAGGCGACAAATCCTTGGGAATGGAATAAACTCCCAGTTTACATCAGAGCTTCTCTGTCCATACAGACAATAACAAAACCCCTTAAAACCATCCTCTTTTCTATTTTTGTCTAGCTTCTGTTGAGGTTCTAGGTTTCTGTGAAGCGCTTTGATCTTTTTGATTACTATTACTGTTACTGTTACTGTTACTGTTACTGTTACTGTTACTGTTACTGTTACTGTTACTGTTACTGTTACTGTTACTTATTTCAGATGAATACATTATCCTTGGTGGTCATTTCCCAAGCATGATGCCAGCCATGATTGTTCCAGGAATGACCTTGATGACCCCAGGTCATGGGTCAATATCAATGATGATGGAAACAGCTTCAGCGTTGAGTAGTATGCTTGCTGATGGATGGAGACCACAACGTACTATAAAGTTAGGGATATGGGGAGGCGGGGACGTCGGCCATGCTGGCTCCATGGAGTGGATGGAAGAGCATCGGGATATATTGAGTCAAAGAGCTGTATCTTATATTGATTTGGATTCAATGATGGGAGATGATGGTACAGTCAAAGCACAAGCATCTCCTCTTCTAACAGGTGTTATCATGAAAGCAGCTTCTATGGTCAGTTATTAAGAAAAACAATAATCATAATAATAATAGCATCAAGTTCTTATGTAGCGCATTTCACAATAGCCTTGTCAATGCGCTTTACATTAGTGCCATGGTCATTGAGCCAAAAGACTGTATTGAATATGACGTCATGGTTCAATTATATGACCCACAAGATGGCGTTTGCGTGCGTGTGTGCGTGCGTGTGTGCGTGCATGTACCGTATAAATCAAACCGGGAATGTTGCGTGCTGCGTGCTTCGATGATGTACGCGTGTAGACGCACAAATGGTTTTCCCTACAAGATGGCGACTTTTCATAGCAAAAAGGGGTTATTCAATACAATCTATACCTTTCCTTTTTAGTCTTTCTCAGCTCACTGTGGAGTACAGTATACAACCTGGGCAACCATAGTACTCTAAAGGCTTTTTCATACTCAATATCATCCTCTCTGTAGGTACCCATTTATACCCCTGGGTAAAAAGAAGCTTTTATAGTATGGTATCTTGCTCAATGACACAAGTGTCAGGGCCTTGACCCAAACCCATTCTTTGGTGACTTATTTAGCAGTACCAGCAGTACTTGAATTCCATACTCTTAACCACTCTGCTCTGCCATAAAACAAAATACTCTGTCAAATAGCCCTGGCGGCCTTACACTTTTGTATTGTACTACAGTGACGTCCTGGACATCAGGGTACATTTCTGGGGCGGAAAATTTTCACAGCTTCATAACTCAAATCTTACCTGCAAGAAAGCACCAATTTCAACAGATTCACATTCCAGCATGGCAGCATATGTTTTTCTGCGGTGGGTTTTGATCGTAAGTTATTCTTCACAAATCCGTCATTTTCATGAAATAATGCAGCTCCCAACGTTAAGGAATTCCCATTTTTGTTCGTACTCTCACAGTCTGCCGTGTGTAGGCAAGACGCACGACGCACAAATTTTGAAGTGTGTTGCGTGTTAACGCTGTGCAGTGAAGATACGGTGACCAAGAATTAATGCGTCTAAGCTTGCATCATGCTTCTTGCACGCGAATGTATACGCGTACGCACGACAACAGACAACACTGAGAAAACGATCAAAACGGGAATTTTTTAACGTTGGGAGCTGCATTATTTCATGAAAATGACGGATTTGTGAGGAAAATATGAGGACCAAAACCCACCACAGAAAAATGTATGCCGCCATGGAATGTAAATCTATTGAAATTGGTGCTTTCTTGCAGGTAAGATTTGAGTTATGAAGCTGTGAATTTTTTTCGCCCCAGAAACGGGCCTTAATAGTTAGGACTCTGTATCTGTGTACAGAGGAAGAGTCCTATATAGGGCTATCTGTCAAAATACTTGGATGGTAGATTAGCCCTATGTAAGACTCTTCCTCTGTGCTCTGCACAGAGGAAGAGTCCTACATAATAGCCCCGTGTCTGGGCTGGAAAACTTTCAAAGCTTCATAACTCGAATCTTACCTGCAAGAAGTCACTGATTTCGCCAGATTTACACTGCGTTGGGTTTTGGTCGGCATAAATTCCTCACAAATTTGAGATTTTCGTGAAATAATACAGATTTGTGAGGGATATGTATGTTGACCAAAACCCACCGCAGATAAATGTATGCTGCCATTGAATGTAAATCTGTTGAAATTAGTGGCTTCTTGCAGGTAAGATTCGAGTTATGAAGCTGTGAAAATTTTCCGCCCCAGAAATGGACCCTGATATCCAGGACCTTACTGTAGTACATGTATAATACAAAAGTGTATTGGTCGCGAGGGCTAGACATGCTAGATATCAGATAAACTTTGCACTACTCATTTAATGACTGCACTGGCGCCAGACCACAGAAGTAGATGGGAGTAAACATAGAGCGTGGTCATGTACATGTGTGTACTTTGGTTAATTTGGACACAGTGTCTGAGCTTCTATTTTTAGCATTAGTGCAGAGTGGTGTTATGTGTAAACCATGTGTTAACTGTTATTGCTACAAATATTTAATATCTAGATTTCTAAATAGTCTTTGATTATAATGAATGGGTTCATATTTCTGTTTGTATTTCTAGTTGGAGTTATCTGATGATATACATCCTGGTATGTTGAATGGCATTGGTGACCATGTAGCATTTTCCAATATGCTTGGTATACCATCGGCAAGACTACATGCTTCACATAGTGATATGTCACAGGTAACTAACACCTGTTTCAGTCAGGCGCTCCAGAGTCGCGCCGAACCAAATTCTGAATTAACCACATAACAAGTTTGATGTCTGAATCAGTTGGGGGCGTCTGGACGCGCTACAAGTTGAAAGATTGACTGTTGCAGGAACGACTCTGGAGCGCCTTGGTTTCAGACGTCGACCTTGTCTTGAGCCGAGCTAATGTAAATGTTATGTTAAAGATGCTATGTCAGATTTTTGGCCCCAAACATTAAAAAATATACTCTTTTGAGTGAATGGTATTTCAAAGAGTATCACCCGCTCTAACTTTTACTTTTAATGGTCAGGAACCATGACAACAATTTGAAACATTTCCTATAAAACACATCAGAATTGGTCACGTGATATGTTGTCGGGATCCCGACAAAAACTAATTTTGAGCACTTTATTTCACTGCTACTAATAATTGGCAGACTTTGTCGAGCAATGGCTCAAATGAAAGCTTGTAACTTTCTTGACCCCATCAAAATACCTGTTGTATTTTAAGACAAAATTTTGGGGTCAAATCGGCCAAAAATCTGACATGGCATCTTTAACTTCCCCTGTCTGAAACAAAAAGTTATTTGGGTCGACCTAAGGTCGCTCTTAGTCTATTTGGTTCAGCGCGAATCTGGTGCGCCTGTCTGAAATGATTGTTAGTCCATTTAATAGTAGCCAGCTTATTAGACACTGTGGATCCAGTTTCATCCAATGCCATCATTACAGTAATATCTTAATCGAGCCATTTTGAGAGTCAGTTCTCCAATGTGGAAACTATGTTGTGTGCATTTGAGGTGACAAGTGTCATACATGTAAACAGGCAAACGTGCCAAATGTCATTGCAATCTGTCAATACACCTTTTGGTATAATTTTGAGTTAACACTTTGTAGTTTTTGGTAGTTGTTCAAACAAACAATGATTTTTCGTTTGCAATTGCATTTCAACCATTGATAATAGATGTTGCCCATAACTTGTGAGTCCTGGGCAGGCCTATAGCCAGTACCGCTAACCAGGGCTACACAACACTGCAAACAATTAACCATTTGGATGGAGACTTGTTTTAATACTGGGATTTAAATATTGTGTGTATTTTTCAGATGCCTACCCCGTCTGCAAGTCAATCCATGTATATGTCTGCAACTAAGCTAGCTACACAGACTGTTCTTCTCTTAGCAGACAGTGATGTCATACCATTTGATACTGTTGCTATGGGTGACATGTTAATGGGCTATGTTGGCACCTTAGAGTCTAAGATGGGAGATGTTTTAGTACTCAGTAATATGACCATGGGTAAGTAACAGCTGTTAGAAACTTCAGATAATTAGACTTAATAATATTTATAATAATAATAATTTTAACACCATTTATATAGCGCCTTTTCCAAAGGTTGCAAAGCGTTCAGAGAATGACAAGCAAAAAACCACATAACAATGGGAATACAATCAAACACCAAGAGGAAAACCATGACTAGGCAAAGCCTGCATCATTTAGTCAAGAAAGTCCCGGCAAAAGCCAGTCTCTCTTTGACTAGAACTGCAGGCCAAGCAAGGCTAGATTTACTGAATGTTTTTAGTGACCCTTTAAACATGGTAACAGAACTAGAACTTTTAATGAAGTGTGTCTTGGGTGGTTTTGACGAAAATCTTAACAAGCAAATTTTTGTTTTAAATTAACTTGCAATGAAGGTTGCCCGTAAGCAAACTTAATTGAGTTTACATTGTTTGCACAATGCTAACTGTACTGTATGTACAAAATGAATGGACACAAAGTTAATGTCAGTGGAGACAGGAAAAAGAGCAGAATACTGCTATCAATGATGTAGCAGAAAATTACACAAACTGCACATTTTGTTGGTAACATTATTATTCCTCTTCTCGAAGTTCTGTTGTCATCCTCAAACATTATTACACAAGCGCTGGAAATCGACCAGCGTTGGGAATGATCAAGTTGATGTACACCGGTGAACATCACTCAGCCATGGTACATGCGTATTTGTTGCACGGTACGTGATTGGTTCTCGACCAATCAAACATCACAGTTTGTTACCGAGGTACATGTGTAACAAGACAACATGGATTAAACATGCTATGGTCAAAAGGAGTTCATTATCCATGAATCCATTGTATACATGATTAAATTGAATGAAAGACTGACAAAGAATTGTGTTTTTTAGAAATGTTTATATAGTTATTTTTGAGCCTTTTTGAGTAGCAAAAATGTTACTACATGTAGGCCTGCATGTATAACTGAAATGTGCATCAATGCCTTCACCTGGTCTACATGAGCTTGTCATTGTACTTGTAACATTTTCCATCCTTTTCCCTAAGGGTCCAAGTACGCCAGATAAATGTAGATGATTCTTGATTCATTTCTCCATTTCTTTCTTATGTAGATAACCTAAAGGCAGCTGTTTCAGACTTCATGGAGGAATCTAGGAATATGCAAAGCATGATGGTTGATGAGTCTGTGATGGAGTCTTCTGTTACCATGACGATGGTAAACCATAGATTGATGTATATGGAGAGGGCATTTGTTGGCATGGATCCCAGTGGCACAATGACGTAAGTAATGATTGTTGATGTGTAACTTTTGATCCCAGTGGCACAATGACGTAAGTAATGATTGTTGATGTGGATCCCAGTGGCACAATGACATAAGTAATGATTGTTGATGTGGATCCCAGGTGCACAAAGACGTAAGTAATGATTATTGATGTGGATCCCAGTGGCACAATGACGTAAGTAATGATTGTTGATGTGGATCCCAGTGGCACAATGACGTAAGTAATGATTGTTGATGTGGATCCCAGTGGCACAATGACGTAAGTAATGATTGTTGATGTGGATCCCAGTGGCACAATGACGTAAGTAATGATTGTTGATGTGGATCCCAGTGGCACAATGACGTAAGTAATGATTGTTGATGTGGATCCCAGTGGCACAATGACGTAAGTAATAATTGTTGATGTGGATCCCAGTGGCACAATGACGTAAGTAATGATTGTTGATGTGGATCCCAGTGGCACAATGACGTAAGTAATGATTGTTGACGTAAGTAATGATTGTTGATGTGGATCCCAGTGGCACAATGACGTAAGTAATGATTGTTGATGTGGATCCCAGTGGCACAATGACGTAAGTAATGATTGTTGATGTAAGTAATGATTGTTGATGTGTAACTTTTCAAGCATTGTCTACTTGCATCAAGTCTTTCTTGTCTAAAAGGTCATGTGTTGTGACAGAAAATGTTGTCTGTGTTCACCTTGATTTAATGGCTCTGCTTACTGTAAGCAAATAATTGGAAGCAGGGAATTCTGCGCTTAAGTCAATTGAATTTCACAAGTTAGCTGGCAATTTCGGCCTTTGCATGTGTGTAAGACACTCAACCATGATGCGTCGTCCTTCGGATGGGACGTAAAGCTGTTGGTTCAGTGTGTGGTGTAATGCATGTAAAAGAACCCAGTGCACTTACCAGAAAGAGAAGGGGTCTGCCCTGGTGTTCCTAGCTGGATTGGCAGCACATTGCTTCACAGGACCTTGTAAACCATATACGGTGCTATGTGAAAGGAGTAGGTCTCATAATTCAAACGTAGTCCCTCATATCTTGAAGGATGTTAAAGCGCCTGGATATCACTGAGAGGCGGATATGCGCTTATTACACTTGTCACTTTGTAATATGCAAGGTTCTATTATAGACCTATCCATTCTAGGTAAATTGCATACAGATTTACACTTATTGGCCTATGTCCTGTACATGGACCAGTGTTTTCTGCTATTGCCAAGAAGTTACACTTTGTATAGCTTCTTTAATATTAATCATTTTGGTTTTTAACCCATACAATGCTGTGGTAGCACTGTATACTCAGTACTAAACCGAGTTCTGTAAAAAAAAAACAGGCATAGTACTTGGCTGGGATTCAAACCCACGATCCTTGCATTTCTAGAGCAGTGTCATACAAACTGGTAAATGCAAAGGTCGTGGGTTCGAATCCCACCCGAGTAATATGCCTGGATTTTGTTTATATGATCAAAGGAGAGGCATGTGATGCTTTAACAAAATTAACACTTGTTACAATATATGGAATAGTGCTTACCCAGTTAAGTAAACATGCAACAGTTGCTAATATTCATTTAAACATATTACGAGAGTTCCATCATCAATAGAAACAAACCCTTGTGTGTGTTTTGTGGTAATTAATGGTGTGTTTTATTTGTTTATTCATGCAGCCATATCCTGTATGGAATGACAGAGAAAGACACATTCTCACTAGTTGCTGACTACTCACCAAGCAATATGAATAATGAAACCATGACAACAATGATGCAACAAGTCTCCTTCATTCAGTGTTCTATCCAATCAGCAACAATGTTACTTAAGATGGATGGCTCGTAGCCAATAAGCAAGAAGATTATTGAGGAAACGGTAAAAGTGAAGTACAATATCAAAAGACTAATTCATTAAAAACATACACCGTTATGTGAGCTAGTATACACGTATTGACTGGAATTGAGGTTAACTATAGTCTATTCCCTCGGGGGACTTTGAGTGACCAGAAGAGGGACAAGTAGGTCCCTCTTCTGGTCACTTCACAGGCCCGAATTATACCAGTCCATACGTGTTTTATAACACACCTCGGTCTCAAATGTGAAATAAGAAAAACAAATTTGAAAGGAATGCATTTAATTTCCCAGGATTCAGCCTTTTTAAGTTGCTGTTCACAGTTCATGTCAAGAGAGGGCGCTGTAACCAGTCAAAAAATAAAAGACTAGATGGATTGCACATGACGTCATTGACCGCAATCTTTGATGAAAAACAATGGAAATGTGTATGTACTGTGCATGACTGTCAGCCAATGATAGCCTTTCTTGCTGCAGGGTCATCAAAGAGGGCGGCCAATGCAAGCGGTCTATCCCTCGGGGACAATACACCGTTTGCATAAATTGTATATATTTTTATTCACTGAGAAGTGTGCCTTAGTGATATTGAGTTAACTTAAAGATTTATTGACCTTGATTTTTATTGTGCCTTAGCATGCATGTGCATAATGATATGCTTATATATGAATTATTTGACAGTATTATTTGAAAGTATTGTAAAAAGTAAGTGGCTAGAGACTTGGGGTCGTTTCTCGTTAAGGCAAACAGGTTCGCTCATCTCTTGAAAATAATTATTATAATAAGATCTACAGCTTTATTTAATTTCCATGGAATGGAATGGAACTTGTAGTCTTTTTAATCCGATTGTTCTTACTTGATTTTATCCTTGGCATTTGTAACTTGTAAAGAGTATACATATATACACGTTTCATTTGTCTGTAAAATATGTCGATCCTGAAACTGTGCCTAACCGAACCAACAATTCAGTTGCAGTTTGTGCACAACAGTTGCATCACCATACGAAGAAACTCACAAAAACACTGAACACCGCAGTTCTTGTTGCTGGTTATGATCACCAAAACGCAGCCCTGGCAGCCCTGTTGACAGGCAATGTTTAAGTCCCTACCTGAGGTAACCTGTGATACCCTGTAGTAGTAAGTGCCAAGAATCGTTTGGGCTTTACTTGGCGTGGAGTGAGAACCGCTTATCAAGATCTTCATGGGAAGAAGATATGGGTACATGTATCTAGAGATCTATTCGTATCACCTTAATACACAATATACATGTATTATGGCTTATTTGGGGATGTTGGTTTTTTTTAATAGAGGAAAATTTCATATTTGTTGTAATCCGAATTATAACTAGAGATTTATTGATTGAATTGTATTTAAGTTTTTAGAAATTGTAAATGTTGGGTTTAGTGTTAATGATCACTAGCTAATGTTTTTTTTAAATGTAAGTTTCATAAGCACCTATAAATGCATTATGCTCAACTCCTTCAAACTCCCAAAAAAATACATGAACAAATCTTCACTGAAACAAGGAATTTCAGTTTTTGAAAACAGCTTTTCAACCCAGAACACTTATCCTCTAGATGCTTCTCCTCTTCCTGTTCTTATACTGTTTAAAAGTATGATCATTTTAATATTCAAGAAATATTATAAAATGTATAATGTTATAACCAATCTCTTATTGTGTATAGTGTAACACTGATGGAGGGATGTAACAATTACATGTACATGTACTCAGTGTTTTGCCATCTTGGCTTGTCTTGTAGTTATTTACTTGAAAATCTGAAATAAAGCTCTGGTACAGTGCAGTACTGTACAGATTGCCAAATATATAAGTTTTAAAGTGTTTGGGTAGTTACCCATTTTAGACAGTTCTAGAGTTGTGTCAAACCAAATGATTGAATTAAGTACATGAAACATTTGAAACTAGTTCAGACTTGCTGGAAGTCGAAAGATTCACTGTTGCAGTCGTTCGGAACGATTCTGGATAATCTTGGTTTCAGACCTTGATCTTGTCATGAGCAAAACCTTATTTAATTGTTATTATTAAGCCTGCCTGAAACCAACGTTTATAGAGTCGCTCCTGATCTATTTGGTTCGACATAACTCTGGAGTGTCTGTCTGAACCAGGTGTTATTGACACTGGACACTATCGGTAATTTTCAAAGACCAGTCTTCTCACTTGGTGTATCTCAACATATGCACAAAATAACAAACCTGTGAAAATTGGTCTTCAAAGTTGTGAGATAATAGTGAAAGAAAAACACCATTGTCACACGAACTTGTGTGCTTTCAGATGCTTGATTTTGAGACCTCAATATCTAATTCCGAGGTCTCGAAATCAAATTCGTGAAAAAAATTACTTTTTTCTTGAAAACTACGTCACTTCAGCCGTTTCTCACAATGTTTCATACTACCAACCTCTCCCCATTACTTCTTACCAAGTAAGGTTTTATGCTAATAATTGTTTTGAGTAATTACCAGTAGTGTCCACTGTGCTAAGTAACGGTCCAGTATGAATGACGGTTTCCCCAAAATAATATCGGAAGAGGTTTTGAGAAACCTTTTGAATATGGTAGTTACACATTTATGTTAATATACACCTTGCATATTGTTATATGATGTGCCTTAAAAATGCTATTGCAATAAATAACATTCTACAAACTTGTTATTGCCTGTTGACTGTTCCAATGTTTTCAGTGTAGTCATTGTGCATTTCCAATGATATTCTTCAGTTTTACTTCAACCCAATTCCATTGCATTTGTTCTCATAGCAAATCTGCATGCATGTGGAATTTTATGCTCGTAATTTAGTCTCCCTTTTCCTTTTGTTCTAGAGAATGGACGAGAAAGTGTAGATTCTTGAATAGAATGTACGAACCAAAGGCAAGTACACTGTTCTGACAGTATTCACGAATCAACACTTTAGAGTCTATTCTCCGACTAAAACTATTTCCCCCACAGGTAATATATTATAACAACAATTTCAAAGAATTGGGTTCCTCAATAGTTACAACACTAGTTAGTGTACCTCATTTCGTATACGTTAACAAACGACGCTTGGTCACATTTTATAGTTATTTTACAAAATATAGAGGCATTCTTTAGTGCTTGCAACATTATCAAGTACAATGTTAGTTTGCTCAGCTAACAATAAATTGTGTTACTAAAGTGGTTTTTCTGGAAAATGTTTTTGTAATTTGAAAAATAACACATGTTCAGCTAGCCAATGTTTTGTTGCACTTCATGCTACATGTACTTTCAGTTTGGAAAGACAGTAATTTTCAAGTTGAACTGTTTTTATGAAAGACATTCAACTGTAGATTATGTTTCAAGTCTACACTAGATTTGTAACAAGTCTAAAAATAATCTACACTTTCATCAATAGAATAAATAGTTTCAGGGAGATTAATGGGTTGCCTGCAGTTTTGTACATGTATTTGGCGCTGGAGTATGTCTGAAATTCCAGTAGGTCATCATTATTGTCCGTGGCTTACAGAAAGAACAAAAACTACTCTCCCGAAAAATAACAGAAAAAAACCTGGTGCAATTTATGAGAATATTTGCTGCCTCTACTTGGGTAAGTCATGATTTCACCAGGTCTTATTTATTTTCAGGTTTATCAATCAAGTATTATTGGTGTTATTTCAGGTTTATCAATCCAGTATTATTTAATCAAAAACACTATCGACACATTTCATATTCTCATTTGTCCCATTTCTTTATTAGACTTGTATTTGAAGGAATATACTATCATGATATACAAAACTAACCATAATACAGTTAAAAAGCTAAATTCTATACTTCAACTATTCTACATCATATAAAAAACATGTCATCATCCACTTCTATACCCTAAATGAAGGAGGAACTAACTGGCAATTACTGGTTACACAATATGGAATGTATAATAAAGTTTGTACCCGATGCCATTGATGATGTTATTGGTTCACATTGATTGGGGGCTGGTTCATACTTCATATGAAGGGGCACAAACTCAGTGTGTTACTTTAATGCATTCTGAACTATAACTAACTGGTGAATTTTCGATGTGCATTTTATAATAAAAAAATTGACATATAAATAGATTCGATGATGATGATTTTTCAACTATTACAACTACTTACTACATCTGAAGATAACAACTTCTCATATTGTTCCCAGTGTCATGTTCATACACACTACATATACCTAAATCCATTGCTGCTTTAAACATTCAATAAGCCATAACTGGAACAGTAATTCATTACACAACTGCATTATGAATGAATCTAACTAGCAATGTTGCTCAACTTCACTCTCTCAACACGCGTTCAATTAGCTTCCCCCTGGGTCAACCCTGGTCTGACCACGAATTATCCAATAGCTTTGACGTCATTCCAGGGGCTCACCAGGGTCAGCCCCCAGTGCCCTGCTCGTGGAGTGGGTCACTTGGGGGCTGCCCCAGGTGCATGACGTCACCACGAAAGGGCGAGTGATCGATCGACTAGCTCTTGTCAGGGTCTCCCTGAGTGAGCACCGCAAGGTTGAAACAGGGAAGCTAAACGAACACACCCATTGTTTCCGTGTCATCTCTGCATTAAAAGTCCAGGTACCATAAAAATATCACTCACTGTTAAACATATTAAATCAAGGCTATCATGATTAAAAGTGGTTAAAAAAACATTAACAAGTATTAATTATAACAAAGTAAGGAATGAAGTATAAATAAATAATAAAAACACATCCACTACTTGAACAAAATGATTTCCCATCCCACTGCAAAAGCAAGAATGACAATAATATTGGAATGAGCAGTGAATGTGGACCCTACCCTCGAGTACATTATAAACAATGGAATATTGACAACAGCATATTATTGGCCCCACCTGTTAAATGGTTAAACAACAAATTAAAAACTGCAAAAGCATTTTTGAGGAATTAAATGTATTTAAAAACCTATGTGTGTAAGAAAGGTTACATGGGATACACCGTGTTGCAAAGCTTTCTATCTAAATACCTCTATACAAATCAGTCAGCCAAGAAAAATATTGTTAGTAAGTAATGAAATATGAATGTATGCATCTACCATAATCATAGAACCTACTTTGATAATCAGATTTAAAACTATACAGTTGATTCAATTAAACTACCACCGATAAAAATAGTTAAAAACACACAGTTACCAGTAGTTGTATTACACTTAAACAATATATAAATAACAATTACACTGCTTACATAATTTCAGTTTAGTTAAAAAAAACAAAGAAAGTCATTAAAAAACTTATGGATAAAAAACGGCATTACCAATTTGTTCTTATAATTAGACATATGAGGTCCACTAAATTGTGACAGTACATGTACTTGCTGCATTTTGATTTAAGTGTCCCATAATTAAAGTAAGTCTACATACAAAAATAATGTATTGAAATACTCGTTACCCATAATTAACACATTTGATCACCAAGGAAAACTTTATGTTTCTAATTACACTCTGGCTAGAATTTAAAGATTTGTCTTTAATCCTACTGGGCTGGAATTTGTTCAACCACACTATTTCCGGAAAGGTGTATTAAATTTTTAAGTTAACAATTAATCAAGAATGCATCTTAAAAAGTCAAGTAAAGCCAACACATGTCACCAACTGCATGTGAAGCTATGAATTCTACAGTGTGTAGGTAGCTAGTCAAACGGGATAAAAGTCAATGAATATTCAAATTCTATCAACTATACACTACATTTAAATCAGCAATTCATTGCTTCCCTTCACAACAGTTCATTCAATCTACAAATGGAAATATACCACTGCATCTTCAGATATAATGTAAAAGTAATGCAAGAAATCATGTCAACAACACGCAGTACCTTCAAGCAAACTTGAATCATCGATTCTGATTGGTCGACCCATAACAAGAGGTGTGATATAAACATATATTACCTGACCCACATCACACCCTTGTTATTGCGCTGTTCTTAATCTGCATATTGCACTATTTGAAGCTATACGCAAACTACGTACAGCTGTTCAAACACCGCATATTGCTCATTGTCAAGTTTGCTTGAAGATAAACGCCTCCCCGTGGAATATGAAGCGCTATTTATTCAGTCTTCCACTCGTGCTTGTGTGATAACTAATATTATAAAATAGAGTCAAATGATATCTTGTATTCTGTAGCTCTAAATGAGAATTAACAGCCAGTAATTACTGGGCACTGACTTTGATTTTCGCTTGACTCAAGGATTCCATCCATTAATTAAAATGCCATTCTAGTAAATGGTCTATACTTCATACTCTGATTCAAAACATATAAACCACAAAATGCACAACATTGTACAAACAATGCCTATCCTAAGCAGCATGTTATAATTAACTCAAGGTAAAATGGGCATCTTGTTAACTATGGTTCAACAGTAGTACGAGTAAAACAAACATGCATAAAATTCCTCTAGGTCTACGGTAGAATAGAAGATAAATACCAGCATAGAATGCCTCTAGGCTCAGGTCGTGTGATCAGCTTAGATCTAGGCCATTAGCAGTACAGTGTAGGTACATGTAAGCCTCGGCAACTAGTCAAGTTTACTAATTGACTAGTTGCTCCTCAAAACACTTGCAACTTTGACACTATGTCACGTCAAATTTTTAATTCCCAAGATGCATTGCAGCACATTGTTTATCGTAGGTGCGATATAGTAAAATTAACGCTGAAAGAATAATCTAAATTTAACGATTGTGTCACTGATGTATGATTGTGTTTTGCAAGTAATTTATGTTGCCATGAGCTAACAAAATTGTTCACCAAGCAGGTAGTCACAACTATTTTTTGTAGCAGTCCTGGTGGCACGATTAACCAAGTAGTTGAATAATGGTAGTTACACCTAGACTAACCAATCAATGTTTGAAACTTTGACACTTGTCGCACAGGCTTAGTAAGTGAATGTATGCCTCTAGGTCATTAGTGGTATGGACCACCACACTAACAGATCCTTGTCTGGGGGTCATGTGATGAGCTTAGAAATGCCTCAAGGTCATTAGTGGTATGGACCACTACACTAACAGATCCTTGTCTGGGGGTCATGTGATGAGCTTAGAAGTGCCTCTAGGTCATTAGTGGTATGGACCACTACACTAACAGATCCTTGTCTGGGGGCCATGTGATGAGCTTAGAAATGCCTCAAGGTCATTAGTGATATGGACCACTACACTAACAGATCCTTGTCTGGGGGTCATGTGATGAGCTTAGAAGTGCCTCAAGGTCATTAGTGGTATGGACCACCACAGTAACAGATCCTTGTCTGTGGGTCATGTGATGAGCTTAGAAATGCCTCAAGGTCATTAGTGGTATGGACCACCACACTAACAGATCCTTGTCTGGGGGTCATGTGATGAGCTTAGAAATGCCTCAAGGTCATTAGTGGTATGGACCACCAAAGTAACAGATCCTTGTCTGTGGGTCATGTGATGAGCTTAGAAATGCCTCAAGGTCATTAGTGGTATGGACCACCACACTAACAGATCCTTGTCTGGGGGTCATGTGATGAGCTTGGAAATGCCTCAAGGTCATTAGTGGTATGGACCACCACAGTAACAGATCCTTGTCTGTGGGTCATGTGATGAGCTTAGAAATGCCTCAAGGTCATTAGTGATATGGACCACTACACTAACAGATCCTTGTCTGGGGGTCATGTGATGAGCTTAGAAGTGCCTCAAGGTCATTAGTGGTATGGACCACTACACTAACAGATCCTTGTCTGTGGGTCATGTGATGAGCTTAGAAATGCCTCAAGGTCATTAGTGGTATGGACCACCACACTAACAGATCCTTGTCTATGGGTCATGTGATGAGCTTAGAATGCCTCTAGGTCATTAGTGGTATGGACCACCACAGTAACAGAGCCTGATCTAGATTCATCAGCATTTCTACCTCTGCCATGTAATGGAGATGTATACTGCTTGGGTTGGTTGTCTACTGGAGCCATAAACACTGCTGAACCCATGAACTGATCCTTCACAACGTTAGCATTCCAGATCTAAAAACACACACACAGATATTGGGATTGTTAACCATTATAAATGTAAGTTAAACAACTGGTGATTCAACAACAATGAAACACTCAAATTAAGGTGGAAATATTGTTTATGTTTCCCAAATGATATTTTCAATATTGTGTCAAAACTGTCATTGGCAGTGTCAAAACTAAAGAGAAATTTTGTGGGGCAAGGGAGTACACACAATTTTGTTTTTCTTGGGGCCCTTATGGTCAATTAAAACATAGTTTTTGTCTTCATGTTTCCTAAACAGAGCCCAATTTCATAGCACTGTTTAACGGAAGCAAATTTTTGTGCTTATTGTAGCTGTCAAATTTGCTAAGGTGCAATTATTTTTCACAGGTTAGCAGAAACATTTGGCGGCCATATTGCGCGTTCACAATGGATTTGAATTGTAACATCATTTTTTTCGTGCAGTAAGCACCGAGGGTTAGCATACCTTTTCGTGTGCTTAGGGTTAGCAGCGCTATGGAATGGAAATCGCACAGTAAGCACAAAATTGGCCGCTAAGCAGCTCTATGAAATTGGGCCCAGGTCAGTGCTCTCTTTACGTCATTTTTATTTTTTTAAATATTTTTTTTTATGCAAGTCGCCTGACACACAAGGCCGGAAGGCCACTTCAAGGTGTGGGCTACAATTATTTTTTCCAGAGGCCATTGCCACCTACTCCTAGGGCTGAAACAGGGTTACCCCTTTTACAGTCCATACGAAGTCTGGCCGGTAGAGCAGAAAGCACTACATGTACCTCCCCAATTTTATGTAGCAAGTGTCATAACCGGGATCCAAACCCACACCCTGCTGATCAAACACAAGAGATTGAATCCGGTGCTCTCAACCACTCGGCCATGACACTGCCACTATTTGTTGTAGGGTAATCTGCTGTGGAGGTAAACAGATACATTGTGCACATATTCATAGAAAACAGTTTTAAAAGCTCATCAAATGCAAGCTTTCAATTAAACAATCTTTAGTCTCAAAAGTCCAGATTTTGAAGTGGTGGGGGGGGGGGGTGGTTGTTCATCCATCTGTTTGCAATTTGGTACATGTATGTGCACTGTATTATATTGTTATTTCTTTTGTCTTGCTCAGTTTTTTTACATTATAAATAAACTTGTATGTTTTACCTTCATTATTATTATTGGTTTATTAAAACACATTCACACATCGCAGCTACAAGCTGAATTGAGTTTAAAATACATTGACAGCATAACTAAAGATTTATTGTAATTTTTACTACAATTAAATTTGACCTACCTCCACTATGATGGGGTTCTGTGGTTTCTTGCGATACAATAGAGCACTGAAGTTAAACTCTGGGTTGAGTGTATTATCAATGGTTGCTGAGCGTGTGGTCTGATTATCCCATTTCAAGTACACATACGGGTCTGCACCTGTATTGATAATTAGTACATACAGTCTTGAGTAATAATAATAAAGAATAACAAGTTCTTATATACATGAAGCACATAGGGACCTGGAGCTGATTTCACAAATTGCTTGGATGAATCCTATCTCGAGTTAGGACGAGTAACTCGTCTTAACTTAAGATGGGTTCAATTCATCCTACATCTATGGATGCGGAACTTGACTCCTCCTCCTCCTAAGTTAGGAGGAGTTTGGTGAAATCCAGGGCTAGGTATTGGGCCAATAACATTTCTCTCATCTTTCTCAGCTCCCTTGGAAGTATACAGCCCTGAGCTACCTGTAAGGCGCTCCAGTGGCTTTTTTTAATACACACTATCAACCTCTACCCTCGCAGGTACCCATTTATACCCCTGGATGAAGAAAAACAGTTATGGTAAAGTATCTTGCTCAAGGACACAAGTGTTACCAGGACTCGAACCACCAGAAGTAAACACCAGAACTTGAGTTTGAGGCTCTTATAAACCGCGCGGCCATGACACCCTATAATGAGGAGTCATGTCACACTAATAATAATAATATCTAAATGTTATATAGCGCACATATCTACCAGACAAGCTACTCAAGGCGCTTAGTATAAACAAACTTTCAGAACGATAGGTTATTGCAGTGATGGATTCTAAGACCCAAATATGTAGCACCTTATAAGGGTTTACAAGGTACTACAATGCACTAGGCAGCCACAGCCAGGAACACCGGGGCGAACCCCTTCTCTTTTCGATATGTGCAATGTTTTTTTTACATGCGTTTACACAACACATGGGACCAACGGCTTTACGTCCCATCCGAAGGACGAAGCAATGGCTATGAAGTGTCTTGCTTAAGGAAACAAGTGTCACGGCTGGGGATTTGAACCCACACCAGAGTTTGAGTTCGGTGCTCTTAACCGCTCGGCCAGGACACTTCCACATACATGTACCGTAATTTTTGGATTATAAACCGCGGTTTATATGTTGATTTTGACATTTTTTTGAACTCCTGCGGTTTATTCTCCGGGCGGCTTGTAAGCCGACGTATAAATATTTAAGAGAAAAACGGCATTTTTAAAAAGAAAGATCGTTTGTAAAATATTCTAAATAATGTTTTTTTTTTCTTAAACGAGAACAAAAACCTGCCTGTGTGATGACAAAAACCTGTTGAAAATCCCACCACAATTGTATTCCATGTTTCCTTTGTAAAACGTTTAACAGCCGCCCTCAGCTAGCTACAATCCCGGCCAAAATGCTTGGGCCACCCTTTCCTGAAACAACAGTTCCCTGTGCACTTCCCAATCACATTCACATTAAAAACATTTGCCCGCCCCCGGCCCCCCGCTCAATGTTGACTGAATTCGGAAGACAGTCGGCAAATGGAACCAACATTGAAAGGGGGCAGGGGGGCCCAACGAGATTTGGCCGGGATTGTCTGAGTTAATTTCGTAATTTTTTTTCCTCTTTTTAAATTAGGAGATAATGCTTTTACAGGACTGTTAATATCAAAAGACATTGGATATGCGTTTATAACTGAGTAGGGCATTCAAACAGATTTTAAATCAGCAAGTATTTTTGTTGGGGTGGGTGTGGGGGGGGGGGTGGGGTGGGGTTCTGACTATGATGTGAATTGACAGTGAATTATGTTTGGTTGCGGAAAAAAGTTTAAATTACTAGAAAATCAGTAATGATGTTTTGTAGGGTTCGGGAAGGTGGTTAACTGTATTGTGCATTAATATAAATTATTATTTATTGCCGAGTACAGCGTGTTAACACATAAGTACACACACAGGCAACTTTTGTATTTTATCTGTCTTTAGATAGGGGGGGGGGGGGGGTTGCACCATTAAGCCCGTATTATGTTGGCAGGATTAATAAGAAATAAGTAAAATAGTAGTATAAAAAATGCACTTGGAAAATGAAAGAATGGGTATAAGCGATTAATATTAATTGTATGGCGAGTAAGCTGATACAAATAAGATTGAAGAAAATTCTGCTTTCACCATCCTGGAGTCATTTTAGCTTCAGCTATGCTTTGTTAAGCGTATCTCTTAGTTATGACACCATGGAGTCGCATACAAACTCAAGCACATTGATGGTCATCAGCGTCCATAGACTTGATTTCAAGTCTGAGGTGGCTGTTATTCCTCTGTATGAGACACGAAATACGCCCGATTAGGTTAGCTGTCATGAGACAAGGTAACAGTAGGGCGCTATTTGGGGCAATACTGTATTTGGTATCAAGTTGACTGGAAGAAACGATTGCAGGCTTGAATCAAGTTTACACGGTTCACCGTAGTAAAGTAAATAAGGAAATTAATGAATTTTCTTTTCTATTTGATATAAAGGGTTAACCGTTTGAGTTTGTGTACAAAAAAACGAACGAGGTGGTTGAATAAATAACAACATGTTATGTGTTATTTTGTGAACTGTTATGGCATTTTCGTGTTGAAAAACAGACATTTGCCGGTAAGTTAGCAGTCAAAATGCTATGGTTATCCGTGTGGTGAACCGTCAGACATGAACGCAAGCAACTACATTGGACAGGTACATTATTTGTGTGCGCAGGCGCAAGGCGCTCGTGTCAGGAATCGTCATCGCGCCTCACAGTAAAAGGCAATGCAGGTTTTGTACGGGCTATTTCGGCAGTTACAACATGCTTCATTGATATTATTTTACGCACTTTATACCCAACAATACAAGATGCAAGCCAAGTTACATAATTAATTTAGGTGTAACCCATGAATATAGTTATGTTTTATTTGTTAAAGCGAGTAAAGCAAAGTCATGTCAAGGAGTCCATTTCAGCGAGCATGAATATGCAGTGTGAGAAAAGCAGTCGTAAAATCTTTTGCTTAGCGCAAAGATAGGGTAATAAAATTTCGCCTCACACAATTCACTGTCCACCCAGTTGACCAAGTAATAAACACTCTCTGCCAGTCCCTCACCCGCCCCCCTACCCCCAGCCCCCCCCAAAAAATATCACCAAAAAACCAACCCAAAACAACACTACCCCCATTGACCCAGCAATAAACACTCTCTGCCAGTCCCTCACCCGCCCCCCCCCCCCCCCCCCCCCACCCCACCCCGCCAAAAAACAAAACACCACTACCCCCATAAAATAATCACTGTTAAAATTAGACATTCACTTTGTTTGGACATTCATTATCTTTTCAAAGCGTTCTTTGCATGTAAACAATTTTCAAAAAATCACTCAGACAATCCCGGCCAAAATGCTTGGGCCACCCTTTCCTGAAACAACAGTTCCCTGTAAAAAACCCAACCCAAAACACCACTACCCCCATTGACCCAGCAATAAACACTCTCTGCCAGTCCCTCACCCGCCCCACCCCCCCCCCACCCCACCCCGCCAAAAAACAAAACACCACTACCCCCATAAAATAATCACTGTTAAAATTAGACATTCACTTTGTTTGGACATTCATTATCTTTTCAAAGCGTTCTTTGCATGTAAAAAATTTTCAAAAAATCACTCAGACAATCCCGGCCAAAATGCTTGGGCCACCCTTTCCTGAAACAACAGTTCCCTGTGCACTTCCCAATCACATTCACATTAAAAACATTTGCCCGCCCCCGGCCCCCCGCTCAATGTTGACTGAATTCGGAAGACAGTCGGCAAATGGAACCAACATTGAAAGGGGGCAGGGGGGCCCAACGAGATTTGGCCGGGATTGTAGCTCCCCCCGCTCAGCGCAACTCGGGTTAGACTAGACTGGTGCCCGTCTATTTATCCTAGCGATCTCTACATGCTGGCGTCAGACATTCAAGCTATACTCGTGTCTCGGCGAAATAGACTCGTCCCCTGTCTATTTTTCCCACGATCTTTATATACTGACGTCAGACATCCGCTACACTCGTGTCAGCCAGCGGTTTCTTCAGCTCAACCACGCACACCGCAACAGCAGAATGGTGAATGGACGTACGCAAAGAGCTATGCCGCTCCGGGGGATCAAACAAAACGTTTCCAACCTGCCCTGATTGTTGAGTCCAGTAACATTGGGAATTTTATTTCCAGGCGGCGCAAATGCGAGGGCGTAGCGCAACCCGTCAGCGAACATCGCTCAGTACGGTGCAGCCAACATCTGTTGTGCAATTTCGAGATTGAGCAGCGCAATTAACAGATTGCTAGCTTTACGAACTCGCATGTGTGTACATGTGCTTAATGTGCACGCTGCATGATACATTACTGCATACACACACGCTACGTCCGTCCGCCCGTCCGTCGTTGCAATAATCTGTTGTGTGGATCCTCGTTGTGGGACTACAATAAAAGGGAGGGAGAAACACCGGCCAACCAAACAAAAAAAGAACCAAAAAGAATGCTATCCTATAATAGATCATTTCAATTACGATCAATAGTGTAAACTTTAATACATTTCCACTTTAATTACGACGCAACTCCACATTGCGGCCAACTATACAAGACTGAGTGATGTGCCGCCCGCCTGTCACTGCACATCGCCACACGGGGACCGCAAACAAGCACGGCCCCTATGTGTTCACGCATGCGGTGATTGGCCGTTTGATGATTGGCCGTTGCTGATTGGCCGGTGATAGTTCCATTCATAAAATCTTGGCTAGACTTCGGACGGATCGAGTAGAGCGGCTGCCCATTGTACAACGGGGAGCTTGAACGTCTGACCCACGCTTTGAGGCTCGGGGCCCAGTCTAATCAAACGTGAACAACTTTTGTCAACAGAGGGCGATGCGATGCAGGGCAAAGTTCAACTATTTATCGGTGTGCGTTGTAGACCGATCTTTGATTCACGGAGATTGTTGCCAAAGAAGTTCACAAAACATATGGTCAACACAACCGATCATCAAATCGCAAATTCTTGAAAAGGGTTGTTGATGGAAACAAAATATAACTCAGGACTGATAGTGTGAGATAAAAAATCACCCGTAACGCGGCAGGTTTGCGTACTTCACTTCCGTGTTTTGAGGTTAGTTTTTTCATGTCTTTTTTTTTATTTTGATCGCGGTTTATACGCCGCGCGGCATATACGCCGACATCTAAATATTTTTTGTACATTTTGAGGAAGTGCGGTTTATACGCCGCGCGGTTTATAATCCGAAAATTACGGTACATCAATAAGACTAGTTGCACATTGAGCAGGAATCTCACCTCCACCAAAATGATCTTGTTTCTGCAGTCCACTTGCAGACAGCACAGTAATCTTGGACACAACTTGTGGATATCCACGTACATTACTCATGAAGGATCGGGACGGTGTTTCTTTAACTAACTCCCTGCAAAGAAATCGCAGATAACTTTATGCACATTCATTGTTTTAAAGTACTTTCTGGTGAAAACTAACATTGACCTTTGGTATTTCCAATGTCCCACAACCGAGAAGAACTGTCGTTCGTTTAGCACTTAAGTCATGTTGAATTAATCCCGAGCAACTTAGAAAGCTACTCAAAACTCACCAAAGATAGGTAATATTAATGTGGAACTTGCTCAAGCGCCTTATCCCAAGGATACAAAACGCATCTGAGAAAGAAGAAACTTAAGGTTGAAGAGGTAAGTTTTTTAGTTCTTTCTGAACTGAGATATGGAGATGGAGTTCCTGAGAGGTTGTGGCAGATGATTCAAAAGCTTTAGAGCTGATGACGAAAAGGACATCTCCCCAGCCTGCTTTTTATTTATTGGCTGCATGGGTAGTGCAAGTTGGGACGAGGCGTTCCAAACCGTCAGCAATCAAGCCAGGGACTGGTGGATGAGTAACTTGAAGGTACCGGACAGGTCAGAAGCAGACATAAGGATCAGTAGCAAATTGGAACCATAGAAATAAGAGGGATACACTTATGTTAAAGACACAGGACACTATTGGTAATTGTCAAAGACCAATCTTCTCACTTGGTGTATCTCAACACATGCATAAAATAACAAACCTGTGAAAGTTTGAGCTCAATTGGTTGTCGAAGTTGTGAGATAATAATGAAAGAAAAAACACCCTTGTCATACAAAGTTGTGCGCTTTCAGATGCTTGATTTCGAGATCTCAAAATCTAATTCTGATGTCTCAAAATTAAATTCGTGGAAAATTACTTCTTTCTCAAAAACTACATTCTTTCAGAGGGAGCCATTTCTCACAATGTTTTATACTATCAACAGCTCCCCATTACTGGTTACCAAGTAAGTTTTTTATGGTAATAATTATTTCCAGTAAATACCAACAGTTTCCACTGCCTTTAAATGCAGCAATAATCTTACCAGCACTTGGCTCCTTCATCAGAGAACACCCTCATCATTAACGGGCTCTCCTCCCCTGGCTCAAAAGTAGTTGCTAAAACCACATACCGCCCTCGCTTGAGTGTACACTTCTCAAACACACTACGTGAATTGATGAAGGTGGAGTAGATGACCTTTTGACCTGGAGTGTGGAGTCTGTACTTACGATTGTCTTCCACCTTTTGGAACAATATCAAAGTATATTATTGCGAAAGCTAATTCTTGCCTGCAGAAGTCATTAAACTCCATATAATGGGTGCGTTTGAATAGCTTCCCAAGGTCAACCCCGCGATGCTCATCCGGGTGAGCCCCTGACAAGAGCTAATCGAATGATCACACTTGCCCTCTCATGGTGACGTCATGCACCTCGGGCCAGCCCCAAGTGACCCGTTCCACAAGCAGGGCACTAGGGGCTGACCCGGGTGAGCCCCTGAAATGACGTCAAAGCTATTTGATATACCAGGGGCAGTCCAGGGTCGACCCAGGGGGAAGCTATTTGAACATATTAGGGGCAGACTGGGGTCGACCCAGGGAAGCTAATTGACGTACGCATGTAATACACTTAATAATGTAATATGTAATAGCAAAGCTTTGTGAAAAGAAGCACTGCTTTAGCATTAATAGCCTGCACAATCTAAGACTTCAGATTTATGATTTATTTCAACAGATATGCAACAACAAGCATCATTGGCCACAACTACTGTGGTTGCACATAACCACATGACTGCAAAGCATAGTAATGATTGTAATGCACTTGTGTGTTTTTTAATAACATTTTTAAAATCTTACTTGCAATTTTCTTAATGTTTTTACTATTTGTTGCTATTTTATGATGTCTTCTGTGGGCCACGAAGTGTGATGCTAACAAAATGAAATTAATTAAAATGAAAATAGCTACTTAACACCCAACAATTATACCATCTTAATACATGTAGTATATCCATGTGTCACACACTGCTTAAAATTAGAAGTGCATGCATGGAGTATTTACAAGTTTGCTGTGGAATACGGGCTTAGACCAATAGTGTATTTGCAGTAATGATGAGTATTGTAAATTAGTACATACTTTCATAACATTGAAGCCCATGGTCTTATTGTCTTTCTGTTGAGCTCTCATGTCAGGTTGTGTCAGGCATATAAGGATGTCATCAGAATCACTATCCACTGAAATCATGAACTGAATAAAGACAATCAACAGATCAAGTTATTATTTTGTCAAACTCGCAACAGACAAAAACTGTACAGCCAATCAAAAATGACTGTCCTCTATTATTCTGAAACCTGGCCCTGGTCTGTGACTATTATTAATAACTTTCAATCCATTAACTTTGATTTGTCTTCGATTTCAAGGTTTGATGTCTTGATTACCAATACTTTTGCTTTCTTCTGTCATTCATTCCTAAAATAGTGGGATACATTTTTAATAATAATAATAATTAACCATTCTTATATAGCGCATAACACATAGAAATCAAACATGTCCCTAAGCGCTTCTGAGAAAAACACAACAGAATACAAAGACAAGACGTACTGGGTAACAAATAAAATGGATGAATTAAATGATAAATAAGTGCGTCTTTAAAGCAATCTTAAACCTAATAATGGAATCAATGTTTTTTATGTGTTCCGGGAGATTGTTCCATAAGGTTGAGGCAGTGTGAACGAAGCTGCGTTCACCATATGATTTGGTTATCACTGGTGGAATAACAAACAACTTTTTCTTGTTAGAACGAAGATTTCTAGAAGGTGTGTACAATGTTAACAGCTTTTATTGCAATTTCTCATACTTATGGATACTTAACCGATCTTTAATGCTTATCTTGTTGAAACATAATTGTCATCATGAAATAATTACTTTGAATCCTCTTTTAAGAAAATGCAGTTACAACCAGGGCCCAATTTCATAGAGCTGCTAAGCACAAACATTTGCTAAGCATGAAATTTCTTCCTTGATAAACACAGGATTGCTGTTGTTTGCTTATCCTGAAAATCACGTGGACATTTGGTTGGTAATCCTGTTTTATAAAGGAAGATATTTCATGCTTGAAGCAAATTTGTGTGCTTAGCAGCTCTGTGAAATTGGGCCCAAAGGGGTTACATGTACGTGTACAATTGGGTAGAATAATCACTATGTTAAATTGCTGCTGACATACCTGAGGGTTAAGCAAGAATGTTTCTCTGTTGTTGATACATCCTCCTGCCCTATTAGCTCTGCCTTGACCAACTTTCCATGCAGAAATCATCACAGTCTCATGCCATGTACGATGCAGACTGAGATAGCTCTTATTAGGTGTACGACATATCACCAAGTTTGTGAAGTTAGAACAGAAATCATCAAATGGCATCCTTCAAAAAACAAATGCAATCATTCATCATCATTAAATTCAAGTATTGAACACACATTTTTGTAAAAACTTTTCAAAAAATACCCCACAGAAATTTTGCATTAGATCTGATATTTGAAATGAACAGTAAGGGAAAAAAGTTTTAAACTTGTTATTTAGCTTACTTAAACATTTCAGGCTCAAGTTGTTTTCAGCTTTACCCATACAGTGTATATTTACTTCAGGCAGTTGATTAGATGTTACGATACTTTTAATAAGTAAATAAAAGGGTTAAATAAAACGAGTTCTTAATCGGCCTTTTAAAACCGGCAGGGTTGTTGCTGTGTGATAAAGGCCCGAACCGAAGGCGAGGGCCTTTATCGCACGGTCACGACCCTGCAAGGTTTTAAACAGCAGTTAAAGAACCAGTCGCTACTCTTTTATTCTCATTTAGAAGATTCCTTTTTTATTAAAAGGCGTAATAAAGTATGAAACTCTGTAAAACTTATCGGTTTTCCAACGTCCTTGAGCTCTGTACATGAGTTGCATTTTTTTTTTGACTAAGACAGTTTTCGGATATGCATCGTGTGCGTAGCTATTCTTGGTGCAAGACGTTCCTCGTTTTCCTTTCACATACAGCGCGGCCAAGTCACCAAAAGTGCCTGCATCGCCGTAACGAGAAACGTCTTCCACCAAGACTAGCGCGTAGTTCCGAAAACAACCGGGTATAAACAGAGCTCCAACTGGTCATTATCAATCGTTTAAACACCCCCACATGACGCTCTCTCCACCAATAGGAATAGCCAAACTGTCCAAGGTATTTATTAAACGTCTTGCACCAAAACTATGTGCATGAAGAATATCCGAAAACTGTCTCAGTCATAAAAATGCAACACACGGACGTAGAGAGCTCAAGCCATCGGAAAACGGATAAGTTTTACAGAGTTTTACACTTGATTATGCCTTTCAACCAAAAAGTCGTTTATGAATGGGAATAAAGTTGTAGTGGCTCGTTCTTATACTGTCGTTTAAAACCTTGCAGGGTTGTTGCCGTGCGATAAAGGCCCGAGCCGAACCCTGCCGGTTTTAAACGGCAGTTTAAGCACTCGTTGCTACCCTTTTATTCCCTTATTTCATCATCATTTTAAATTCAGATTGTTTGCAATCAAAATTACCAGAATTCTCCATCATCATCAAAGGTGATTCCCAGTTTTTTGCGCTGACCTTCGTTTACTTTGTTCCATTCTGGGGACCTGAAAATCCAAGCAATATCATCACTTTATTAATTTATTTAATAAATTAATAGCTTGCTTTTGACACAAACACAAAATATACAAAAACCGTACATGAGATCTGGTTAATACAGGGTTTCCATGCTTTTGAAGAAGAAAGCCCTTAAGTATTTCTACTAACACTACAAACAAAACTAAGATAATATTACAGCATAACAAATAAATTACTGCTGATCACACATCTTGTACATGAAGGTTGTTTAGCACAAACCTTGTACTGTAGCCAAATTTGTGCCTGTTTGAAGCAAAACGCTGCCAAACACCTTTTGTTTTTTTAACTTTTCCTTTTTCAGGCATGCAACTGTAACTTCACCAAAAAAAAAGGAAATTCCCAAATTTCAATGAGTTTGTATAGTATTTCAATGAGTTTGTATAGTATTTCAATGAGTTTGTATAGTATTTCAATGAGTTTGTATAGTATTTCAATGAGTTTGTATAGTATTTCAATGAGTTTGTATAGTATTTCAATGAGTTTGTATAGTATTTCAATGAGTTTGTATAGTATTTCAATGAGTTTGTATAGTATTTCAATGAGTTTGTATAGTATTTCAATGAGTTTGTATAGTATTTCTCAGTTTTGAATGGTAAAACTGAGATTAAAATAGAGGAAATCAGCTGATCCAAGGAAAAGTTGCATGCCTGCTTATTACTTTTTCAGCGCTTTTCAACATTGACTTGTTTCTCTCTGATTGCCACATCATATTGCAATTAATGTAGCTATAGGTGCTACGCAGAACTTTCAATGCCCAAATATGTCTAAATTTTAACCAATCCTTCGGGTCCATACCAGAAGTTTAAATGAAACAAAATTGTTAGAGGTCTACAACCAATGTGGTTGACAATCTACAACCAATGTGGTTGACAATCTACAACCAATGTGGTTGACAATCTACAACCAATGTGGTTGACAATCTACAACCAATGTGGTTGACAATCTACAACCAATGTGGTTGACAATCTACAACCAATGTGGTTGACAATCTACAACCAATGTGGTTGACAATCTACAACCAATGTTGTTGACAATCTACAACCAATGTGGTTGACAATCTACAACCAATGTGGTTGACAATCTAAAACCAATGTGGTTGACAATCTACAACCAATGTGGATGACAATCTACAACCAATGTGGTTGACAATCTACAACCAATGCGGTTGACAATCTACAACCAATGCGGTTGACAATCTACAACCAATGCGGTTGACAATCTACAACCAATGTGGTTGACAATCTACAACCAATGTGGTTGACAATCTACAACCAATGTGGTTGACAATCTACAACCAATGTGGTTGACAATCTACAACCAATGTGGTTGACAATCTACAACCAATGTGGTTGACAATCTACAACCAATGTGGTTGACAATCTACAACCAATGTGGTTGACAATCTACAACCAATGTTGTTGACAATCTACAACCAATGTGGTTGACAATCTACAACCAATGTGGTTGACAATCTACAACCAATGTGGTTGACAATCTAAAACCAATGTGGTTGACAATCTACAACCAATGTGGATGACAATCTACAACCAATGTGGTTGACAATCTACAACCAATGCGGTTGACAATCTACAACCAATGCGGTTGACAATCTACAACCAATGCGGTTGACAATCTACAACCAATGTGGTTGACAATCTACAACCAATGTGGTTGACAATCTACAACCAATGTGGTTGACAATCTACAACCAATGTGGTTGACAATCTACAACCAATGTGGATGACAATCTACAACCAATGTGGTTGACAATCTACAACCAATGTGGTTGACAATCTACAACCAATGTGGTTGACAATCTACAACCAATGTGGTTGACAATCTACAACCAATGTGGTTGACAATCTACAACCAATGTGGTTGACAATCTACAACCAATGTGGTTGACAATCTACAACCAATGTGGTTGACAATCTTCAACCAATGTGGTTGACAATCTACAACCAATGTGGTTGACAATCTACAACCAATGTGGTTGACAATGGTGATATGATTTCAATATATTGAATCATCACAAAGAGGTACAAAGGGTATGTTTGATGCCATCATCAAACTTTAATGTACATGTAAGAGTTCCATAGGATCTGTCGTGGCCGAGCAAATATGAGCACCAAACTCAAGCTCTTGTGCTTCTGTTCAGCAGAGTGTGGGTTCAAATACCGGTCATGAGCCTTGTGTCCCTGAGCAAGACACTTTACTATAATTGCTTCTCTCCACTCAAATCTTACCTGCAAGAAGCCACTAACTTTGACAGATTCACATTCCATGGGAGCATACATTTTTCTGCAGTGGGTTTTGGTTGTACTATATTCTTCACAAATCCATAATTTTCGAGAAATAATGCAGCCTCCCTTCAATGGTAACAAAATTCCTGTTGTCTGCTGCCGTGTGTACGTGTATATATACATTCGTGTGCAAGATGCAAAACATAAATTTATGTAATTCTTGGTCATCGTATCTTGACTGTTAAGCGTTAACATGCAAACGCAACGCAAAATTTGCATGTCGTGCATCTTGTGTATGCACGGCAGAAATGTATACTGCCATGAAATGTGGATCTGTTGAAATTATGGGCTTCTTGCAGGTAAAATTTGAGTTATGAAGCTTATACGAAAGTGTAAGGCCGCCGGGGCTACACAGGCTGTATACTCCAAAAGGAGCTGCCATGGTTTAAGAAATTAACTAAGGCCCAGTAGTCAGGGGTAACAATGTTGCAAGCGGTTTGAGACACCCTTCGGGTGTGAAAAGCGCTTTATAAAAAACTGGCTATTATTATTTATTATTATTCCTGGAGTGAAGTTTCATTTAAAAAGCTGCATAATAATTGCATTCTGTCACATTGGAGCCAACAAAATAAGTTAAATCGTGGGAAAACTAGAGGCCCCTGAAGGAGCCCTTTTAAAGGCATACACAAGATAACTAACCAACGCACAACTCTATGCACAAGATGAGCATAGCCAGGAATCAAACTAGGGCCACATTAGTGAGGGGTGAGCACTTTTCACACTAGCCATCTATGGCACCCCTTGGCCACCAAAGAAAAAGACTTCAGGTTTGGTCTTTGCCTTCTTCTTTTTCCACAAATGTCCCAAATGGGAGACTTTAGATGGTCCTTTTCCACAGTATTGCGCATGCAGACCTATATGCAAGCAATAATGAGCATGCGCACGCACACACTCGGAGCCGCCAAAAAAGACTGTTATGTCTGCTGCTGCAAGCGTCACAAAAGTCTCCTATTTTAAAAAGTCTATCTTATTCAAGAATTAATTACTTTTTCTCCCTTTTCTAACCTTTGATGTTGATTGTGTGTTTGTGTGTGTCTTTGTTCATTCCTTGATTCTTTAGACTGCATTACTTCTTTCTATTTTTAATTCTTTCCACCTGAACGCTTCAGTCAAACCTGTGCATGTGTATAAACCTGTTTGTGTTGTGTTGTATTGAAAAAGACTCTGCTAGGGTTGAAACTTGAGTCCATTAACAATTCTTTGCAAAACTATTATAAATGGAATTTAAATATAGCATATATATTTATAGGAACAGCAAATAAGGCAATATAGACATTGCAGAAAGATGAATAAGTATGCAGGAATCTGCATCATCACAACTTGTTCCAGCCTGCTACATGTATATCAATCAGCTTAATGTCAACAAACCCATCCTTCGTTTACATGTGTGTGATGGATAGACCCCAATGCATAACACATGCCCTCACTGGGGCCAAAGGAGGCAAATGATTGGATGATCGTAGTTGTTCTTTTTGTGTGAAAATGTGCGAGTGAGCTCAGAGTCAGTATAGCACTTTGCGTTATGCAAGGGGTCTATTCACCAAAACTAGGCAATGACAAGGTAATGTACCAGCCAGTAACCAACATGTTCTGTTTCTGTTCCAAATCGCGTATCGGAGATCGTGCCTTTCATGCAGCTGCTGCCCGGCTGTGGAATTCCCTTCCCCGTAACAGCCGGGAAGCTAACACACTTCAGCTCTTAAAGGCAGTGGACACTATTGGTAATTACTCAAAATAATTATTAGCATAAAAACTTACTTGGTAACAAGCAACGAAGTGAGGTTGATAGTATAAAACATTGTGAGAAACGGCTCCCTCTAAAGTAATGAGAAAGAAGTAAATTTCCACAAATTTGATTTCGAGACCTCAGATTTAGAATTTGAGGTCTCGAAATCAAGCATCTAAAAGCACACACTTTCGTGTGACAAGGGTGTTTTTTCTTCCATTATTATCTCGCAACTGCGACGACCAACTGAGCTCAAATTGTCACAGGTTTGTTATTTTATACATATGTTGAGATACACCAAGTGAAAAGACTGGTCTTTGATAATAAACCAATAGTGTCCACTGTCTTTAAAAATTAGACATCAATTTGTTTAATAAGTAAAGGTCATAATGTCATTTGCTTGTATATTTTTTGTGTGTATCTGTCTCATTGCATTGTTTTTTTGGGTCAGTTTTTGTAAAAAGCTCCAATCTTTGATGGGCTGATACAAAATGCCTTTGGTGTTTTGTCCCTGCTGCCATCACCCTTTGATTTAATGAGTGAACTGATGTTTCCTAGAGGAAGTAAGAAAGGAAGGCGGTCGGCCATTCCATGATTATGACTCATATCTTATTTGGGTAAATTAGTTCTTCCTAATGTATGTACTTGGTCGTGTCAAAGTCAAGCTTAATTAGTTCTTCCTAATGTACGGCATGTATGGTCGTGTCAAAGTAAATGACCCACATATTTTTTCTTCACAAATTTGGCATTTACAATTAGGAATTTTAAGATTTTTAAAACTACAGTCCGGAGAGTTTATACAACCCACATTTAAGAGAAAGCAAACAAACTTTGTACCTGACGGTTTACATGGTGGAAAGACAACAAAATTAATGCAGTTCCAAAAATAACCGCTTGCCTCAATGTTTTGGAAAAAGATGTTTTGCTTGTAACGCCTATTTTTTAAGTAAATGAACATTTATTCATTGTCTTCCCCTGACTACTACAGTGTTAAACATCAATGTATTCAATCTGGGGTTTCTCTTTAAACCAAAGTAAGAAATATGCCTCAAATCCTACATGAGAAACATCTAGACTGTGAATCTTAATGGTAAAAGCAACTTAGAAGCTCTTTGTTCAGCTTGGTTGAATCTTTCATTCCATCAAACTGGTTCTCAGAGAAAATATAGAAACAAAGTTTTGAATCAAACTAAAGGGTCTGTGTACTTTTTGTAGGACACTAAAACACAGTGTCCACAGACTTACTTCAAACTCACACAGTTTGAAAATAGTGGTGGCAGAAAGCTTCCCTTAAAATATTACTTGCTGGGGTGCTGTCGTTTTCGACTTCTGATTGCAGTTAGCTATAGTTCTTACCCATCACTCCAGGCACCATTCCATTCCTTCTCACCCCATGGATTGCGCAATCTAACAAGATGTATCTTCTCCTTATTAAAGACTGCTAACATGCCAGCAGCACCAAGCTTGACAGTCTTTACAGCAGTCACTCCATATGCATGCCCTTTGACCAATCCAACATCAGTCTTTGCTTCCATCTCCTCAGCTGATTTCACCTGTATCCAATACAAAAACATGTTATTGGTTTGGGTGAAACAAGCTGATTGAGGTGACCAAAAAGTATTGTCAAGGATTCAACTTTGAGTCCACTGTGTAGTTTATCAGTCACTCTTTACTTTGTATCACTAATGTTATCACCAATATTATGTGCAAATGTGGTTACAAGAATAATGTAATGTTCTGACTAATCGTTCTCGTCAAATCTCTCATTCCAGTTGGTTAAAACAATAATCATTTTAGTTTCACAATAATTCAAGCCACTTACATGTATTTATAGGTATTTGGATCCCTAGGTTAAACTGCCAAGACTGATTGTCCCACAAATAAAAACGTGTATCAAGTCAATTTGATTAGTCCTACATTACATTACATATTTCTAATAACGTTTACCCCACCTACTGATAGTTTCAGATCTAGTCACAACTGGCCACAAATAGACCTTTACCACGGTGTGGTCATCTTGATTTTACTCAATTACAACTCATCGTAACAAAACTGAGGCTGGACAAAATAATAGTCCGGTGCCATGTGCAATTTGTTAGCAAATGTTAGCATTCATTGCTGTTATTGGAAGCAGAGAACATGAACAAGATGATAACAATGTGATTAAGGTCTATACCTGGTCATCAAGTCAACTTCACATTCCTCAACCCAGAAGCAGCTTCTTTCAGCACACTTTATACATACATGTAGCATACTCAGTTAGCTAGAATAATCTGCCATTATCTCTGTCCCAATGGGATTGAAAACAACATGTAGCATACTCAGTTAGCTAGAATAATCTGCCATTATCTCTGTCCCAATGGGATTGAAAACAAACTCAACTTCTCTTTAGTTTCCCCCTAAGTACTGTCACTACCATCCCTTTGTGTTTTCCCTACAATTGGCTTCCTTGTCAAATAGGATTTTACTATTAAGCATACAAAATTGTAGGTGTAGTTTTTGTAATGTAGTTGTTGCATAATGTTTTGTGTTCATTCTGTTTATAAGAACGTTACAGGTAAGAAACAAAAATCGTAAAGTTTAAGATTTACATAAAACTTACACGGTCTAATGATGATGATAGCAGAAAACATCCCTTGAAATATTTCTGTCTGAAATTTTATGTCTGATGAGAAATAAATAATCTAATTTCGCGTTTGGAGTTTATTGCTCAGTGAGCATTTTATTCATTTTTGTTTTGGCATCAATCACTATTCTCTCGTGACCCAGATAGTCGATCGATCTCAAACTTTTACAGGTTTGCAAGTTTATGTACATAAAGTGCTTACACTACCAGCAACGTTTTTGCTAGTAAAACCAATTCTGTAATGTTCCTTTAAAAACTGTTGTTCTGTTTTTCAAGGCATATTCACCATTTTGGACCTGGCCTTCACTCTTAATGTTTCCCTTATCAAGCTGTCAAGCACACTAGTTGCATGGAGTGAAAATAAATGTTACATTGAATTGTTTCTTGTAATACATAAACCAAAGACTTTACCTTAATAGATGCACTCATTAGAAACTTTCTCTCACTGTACTTCTTCAGGTCTTTGTGGAGTTTTTTCTTCTTCTCAAAGTCCTGGAGGTAATTTTCATCAACTAGAGAGATGGATTCAGCAACTCCACCAGTGAAATCAACCAATGCATCTGCAGTGTTTCCTCCATCCAGATTCTCATAACAACCACTCAGCCTAGTCAAAAACAATAAAAAAAAAAACCACTCAGCGCAGTCAAAAACAAATCAAAACAACTCAATGTTATTTCTTTGAGAAGAGACTTTATTTACAAATGTTCTAGTTTGTGGTACACTCGGGCTTTCAGGCTATATATTCAATCGTGACTTAGCTGATAAATTTCAATAAAAAATTTGACTTAGGTAGGAAGAATATCATGCTTGGGTACACTAAATCCCCATTCATGTGCACATCGTGTAGGAAACCACAGCATTTCTAGTTATCAATAAGGGTCTTTACATGATGTACCTTTAAGCCATCACTAGAAATAAATTCTTAAAAAAAATAACCTTTTTTTAGTCAACCACTAGTAATATCTTTACAATAGGACCACTTTTCAAGTCAATATGCTACATTACAGCTTTGAATATTGTGCCCTGTGGTTTGCAATCGAAATGCAATATTTGAGGTGAGGTTGATGTGTAACTACTTACTTGGCATATGCTTTCTCAAGTAAGGCACTCCAGAATTCATTCCGCTCTTTGGAATGAACATAGACTAGTTTATTGTTGTGAGTTGGTAGTCGATCATCGATGACTACATCAAGCCATTGATTGAAACGCCAGAAGCGGAAATGGAATACACCACTGTGCTGCTTAGGGTTCTCATCATCCCAGTCTTGACTCTTGTTGTCGGGTAATACCTACATTTATACAATCATGTACACAATCAATACACTATAATGATCAAGAAATACACTCAAGAAGTGCATTCGTCAACTTCATACTTCATGTACTTCATCTGAAAATGGTAGTATATAGTAGACAAGGGGATCCCCTAGGGACATACAACAGGAAAGCCAACTTGTTTGGATTTACAATATCATAGGAAATGCAATGTTTAAAAATAAGTACATTTTGTAACAAAAAACTATGAGACAAAAGGTCTGAATGGCTTTATAAGCTTTGTACTTCTTGTTGAAACTTATTGAATGAGGCTGTTATGACATATGACATATACTGAAGCTTACTGTGGTACGAAAAATGCCCTAACATTTTCATGGGAATCAATATTCTTTCTTCTGTCAAATTGCAAAAATATATACAACTAGCATTAATGAAGTCCTAATTCAATATTCTTAAACGGCTTCAAGACACTGGACACTATTGGTAATTGTCCAAGACCAGTCTTCTCACTTGGTGTGTCTCAACATATGCATAAAATAATAAACCTGTGAAATTTAAGCTCAGTTGGTCGTCTGAGTTTGCGAGATAATAATGAAAGGAAAACCACCCTTGTCACACGCAGTTGTGTGCTTTCAGATGCTTGATTTTAAGACCTGAAAATCTAATTCTGAGGTCTCAAAATCAAATTCGTGGGAAATTACTTCTTTCTCGAAAACTACATCACTTCAGAGGGAGCCCTTTATCACAATGTTTTATACACGTACTATCAGCCTCTCCCCATTACTTGTTACCAAGAAAGGTTTTATGCTAATAATTATTTTGAGTAATTACCAATAGTGTCCACTGCCTTTAAGCAAAAAGAAGTCATCTTAGGTTCAAGTTGCTCCTAATTATAAGTTCTCTATTTCTTAAGATACCTACCCTTTCCCATAGTTCCTTTTCTTGTGCAAGGTTAGCACATGATGCAACAAACCAGCAGTTACCAAGCTGTCCTTGACTAACATCTCCTGTACTTGGGCCTTCTACCACAAGATGAGGTTTATCATTCAACTCCTGTTATACACAACATAATAATCTCATGCTTTAATATCTCATTATGCAGGATTTGCAGTTCATCAGTTAATGATCCATTTTAATGGCCCTAACATGCCTAAAGGCATGACACCAATAGCAAAAACAGAGATGAAAATCACAAGCCCTTTCATTATCAGCATCTTTGGGGTTTTATTTGTTTTTCTCAATGAATGTTTAAAATCATGGTGTCCATAGCTATGTATTTCATTACGAGCAAGCTTGTACTATGTTCTTCATGGGTTGAAATTTCATTTTGCTCCAATCTTCATGATCAAATCAATCAACAGAGCCCCAATTTGAAGCAAAGTTTTAAAACCTATTAGAACTCCATTAATCTGGACAGAAAATCATGGATGTTATGGGCGGTTTAAAAACATAACCTGAACTGTGAGCTCGAAGTGTGAAACTTGAAAGAGCACAAAAGCTTGTGAGCGGGAAGCTTGCTTACATGTACTCTGCAATCTGGGAAATTCTATAATGTAATGCAATCAACATGGATGAGTTTATTGTTGGCAATTTCATGTACAGATAACGTCTGCATTTGAACATTTTTGCTATGAGCGCCACACTAATTTCAGACTGTTGTCATGTAACATTCTATCTGATAGTACAGCTGCTTGCTACATGTTAGTCGCATGTTTAGAACTAAAATAACAACTCGTCAAATTCCGAGGGCCTTTCGCGGCAGTATTTGAAGTAATACGCAGGACGCCTGTGGGCTGTATGCGTGCACGCTAAAAGAGTTTTAAACCCCTTTGTCTTTGTTTCAGTTACTCATATCACAGTTGGTGTTTCATCTTTCACAACTTTTGAACAATTAAGGTTGTATAAACATGGAGTTTACAAATAGCCAAGCATTGCTCTTGCCCTTTTCAGATACATACAACAAATGAAAAATTACAAGGGTCGACTTTTAACGTCTCTTTTTGCTTGAATGCATCCAGAGATATGGTTTTATCTTTATGTTTTTATGAATTTGATCTAAATGAAATTTAAGAAGAAAGAAAAAAAAGGGGGCAAAACGGAGATATCACATCTCTGCGAGTGTATGAATGTTTGTCTTGCTACTCACTGTTGGTCTCTTCCATTCAATAGTTCCTGGAGAGCTTCGTTTATTGAAGAGAGAAGCATTAGTTGCAGGAAACTCAGGATCTTCCCATGGCTTGCCACTTGCTGTACATCTCTTGACAATATCCTCATACTTCTGACCTTTGAAGGGGACTATCTTCACCATGATTCAATCTGGAGACTGAACACACAAATATCAACATCAAATACACTTATCTGATTGTAATTTAAGACTCTCGGAATTCAGTACAAAAACTTACCAATCTTTGTCATCTAAATGATGTAAAGTCAGCTTCACTGGCAGGAGATATGACAAGTGGTAACTGGTTTGGCAAACATTGTTAACAACAGTTACTGCACTGAAACTACATACGTGTAGGTATTTTGGAATAAGTATTCATAATACCTCAGACAGTTGCTATTCCTAATGGTGGAGAGCGCGTTCAAGGAGGTGTTTAAACCTTTGATGATGACCAGTGTTTATAACTGGTTGTGAGCGGATACTCAGCGCTAGTCTTTGTGCAAGACCCTGTTATGGGCGATGCGAGCACTGTCGGTAAGTTAGCCCCGCGGTAAGTTGGTGAGGGCCTTTGTCACACAGCAACGACCCTGCAAGGTTCTAAACGGCCGTGAAAGAACGAGTCACAACACTTTTATTCTCTTAATAATAATAAAATTGCCAAAAATCTTTATCAAGAAATACAGTATACCAAGTGCATTTTGTGCAGAAAGGTTGGCCATACTCCAATATTAGTGGCTTTGGATTACAACTGTTGTTCTAACATGACTGGAACTTGAGAGGACATCCTTTACTTTAAAACATGATGACGCAGACATCTACCCATAGCAATACACGCTGTAGCCGCTAATTTGGACAGCCTTTTAACCAGATGGGGGATTCTGCTTAAGCCCTGTTGGGGTTTCTGCTTAAGCCCTGGTGGGGGTTTCTGTTTAAGCCCTGGTTGGGGTTTCTGTTTAAGCCCTGGTTGGGGTTTCTGCTTAAGCCCTGGTTGGGGTTTCTGTTTAAGCCCTGGTTGGGGTTTCTGCTTATAAGCCCTGGTGGGGGTTTCTGTTTAAGCCCTGGTTGGGGTTCCTGTTTAAGCCCTGTTGGGGTTTCTGCTTAAGCCCTGGTTGGGGTTTCTGCTTCAGCCCTGGTGGGGGTTTCTGCTTAAGCCCTGGTTGGGGTTTCTGTTTAAGCCCTGGTTGGGGTTTCTGTTTAAGCCCTGGTTGGGGTTTCTGCTTATAAGCCCTGGTGGGGGTTTCTGCTTAAGCCCTGGTGGGGGTTTCTGTTTAAGCCCTGGTTGGGGTTTCTGCTTAAGCCCTGGTTGGGGTTTCTGTTTAAGCCCTGGTGGGGGTTTCTGTTTAAGCCCTGGTGGGGGTTTCTGCTTAAGCCCTGGTGGGGGTTTCTGCTTAAGCCCTGGTGGGGGTTTCTGTTTAAGCCCAAGTCCAAGTCAACACACTAATATACATTAAATAAAAAGGTTTGCGGTACCACCACGTAATGATTACCTCTAAACAAATAATGTATAACAATGAGTTGGGGTGGTTCTGACAAGAAATGTTGGTTTCAACTTGACTTTTCAATTATTATACTCTGAAAGCTGATCCAAAGCATAGTGATCGAAAAGTCAAGTTGAAACCAACGGTTTATTTCAGAACCACCCCAACTCATTTAGAGAAAGTCATTACATGGTGTTACTGCAAACCTTTTCATCGTATTTCAACCATGCAAAATACTACAAATAAACATTACCAAGCTTGCAAAATTATGTGTTCTCGAAATTGAGTTCCAAAATGTCATCATAGTGTAGCATGGTGTTAAAAAGAGGAACATCTACACTGGTTTTTTTTTACACTGAAGCTGCAGTTATAGAATCCCGACAAACTAAAATAGGCAATTTGGATAGAGTGGGGTCCATCACATCCTTCCATCACCTTTTTTCCTTCCCTCCACACAAAGCCGTTTGTATTGAAATGGTCGACCATATGATGGGTATGGTGGCCAAAATCCTTCCAAATCCTTTACTTAAGGCAATTGGATATAGACCCCTTGCAAGACCCGCAGCCTACTCACATGTGCCTATCCTGGGTGTCATTTTGGGTTCAAAATTGTATACAAACATGCATAAAAGAGAGTTGACACCCAAACTACGCGCATTGTTCGGAGGCGTGTTCTGTATTGTGTAAGAAATCAATAGCTCCCACTTGCATAACGCAAAACACTGCAGGTACGCTGAGGCCACGCACATATTTGTATGCACAGAGAACAGAGCTCTATTGTCCAATGATCTGCCTCCTTTTTGAGAGTGTGACGTCATGCATGGGGTCTGTAGGAGGAACTGGGAGTGTTGTACATGTAAGCTTAGGGTAATGCAAATTGGATCATGTCCAGATGTTGAAACCCTTTTCCCCAATTCAGATAACACCACTGTTGGATCACTTGCCATGCTGTGGGTAATTACGCACATCTTGTATGTTAAATAAAATGAATGAACATGTGCTATGAAACGCATCGCTGGATAGCACTATGTATGCATCGAACGTACTCCGGCATGACAGACCTCCCGCATTGCTTCAAAATGGGATGTCAGTGAGGAAGGCTCCGTGCATTGTTACTATAGCCATGCCCTTAAAGGTAATAATCATAATTTAAGGCCTACAAAAAAATGTGTTGGATTGCCCTTTCACCCGATTTTTTGCTTGGGTCAGTCGGTCGGGAGTATTTTATTTATTATTTTTGTTTTGTTTAGATGTCAAAGAACGCCCAAAACTGCATTAACATTTCATGAAAGATCAAGTTGTCAAGCAAGCAAGGTATTATTAATCATCTTATACATCTCGCTCTTTTTGCGTCTTTATTTTGGCAAATTCCTTCAAAAACAATTTCCACGAGTCATTTCATTCAGCGTGTTTTTCGTCCGTTCAATAAACGAGCGATACCATATATGGGCATTACTGGCAACAGCGCCCTCTGCTGTTCAATGGAGTGTTCGACTGGTTCCTTGTGAAAGCATGACGTCAGATAAACAGGCGTGTGATGTGATATGTGACACAGGCTCACCCTATCCGTGCGTGTGAGGGAAATCGATCTACATTTTGTACGTTGCATTTTTGTGAACGTTGAAACCACGACTGTTGCACTGGATAATTATTACTACCGACCGTAAGTAGTCGGCCAAAAACTAATATTTGTGTCGAATCTACCATTTTGAAAGCATAAAATATTCATGAAATCAAAATTCGGAAGTAAAAAGAGGGGGAAAAAAAACAAAAATAATTTTTTTTGTTTTAACAGCGACCGAGATTTTGCTACTTTTACGGTCGGTCGGGATAGGGCAATCCAACATATTTTTTGTTAAGGCCTAACGGTAAAAAAAATAATTATCATAAAAATAAAGACTTGTACTGGGCACATAATCCACCCAGCTAGGTGTTCAAGGCGAATTAAAACCAAAAACAAAAGGATTGTCGAGACTTGGGTTCATTTAGGAGAAGCATGGAACTAGATCAAAGATTATTCCTTGACAGAGTGTTAAACTTGAAGTACATGAAATAACCCAAATGAAGTGTTATTGTGGGAAGTTGTTACACAATCTTTTCAAACCTTAAATGTTTATTAAGGTTGTTCGATAGTTGCTATTCAGTACAATCAACAAGTTTTAAAGCCATTGGACCCTTTCGGTTCAGAAAAAAACAAAAAAACTCACAGATTTACAAATAACTTACAGGGTTTACAGAAGGCAATGGTGAAAGACTTCTCTTGAAATATTATTCCATGAAATGCTTTACTTTTTGAGAAAACAGCAAAACAATATCAATTCTCGTTAACGAGAATTACGGATTTATTTCAAACACATGTCATGACACGCGCGGAAACAAGGGTGGGTTTTTCCGTTGTTTTCTCCCGACTCCTGACCGATTGAGCCTAAATTTTCACAGGTTTGTTATTTGATATAGAAGTTGAGGTACACAAAGTGTGGGCCTTGGACAACACTGTTTACCGAAAGGGTCCAATGGCTTTAAAATAATAGTAATTTTACCCAATTGTTTGGGTGTTGGTTTACTTTTGTTGACTATTAATGTAATGTAATAGTTTGCCCAGCCAGCTGTTTTTGTTACAGAATTGACAATCATAAACATAATAATTATGATTAGTTTAAAGGTATATATACATGTACATTTACAGAACTGTTTTTGCTTACAAAACAGTTGATGGCAGTGTAAGCACTTTAAAGCCATTGGACAGTTTCTGAACAGAACAAAAATTAAAAGTTCACAGATTTACAAATAACTTACAGGGTTTACAGAAGGTAATGGTGAAAGACTTTCCTTGAAATATTATTCCATGACATGCTTTACTTTTTGAGAAAACATTAAAATGATCATTTCTCGATATATACCGAGAATAACAGATTTGTTTAAACACATGTCATGACACGGCGAAACGTGTGGAAACAAGGGAGGGTTTTCACGTTATTTTCTCCCGACTCCGATGACGACCGATTGAGCCTAAATGTTCACAGGTTTGTTATTTTATATAAGTTGTGATACACAAAGTGTGGGCCTTTGGTCATACTGTTTACCGATGTTGTGTGATTGCTTTAAATATAATCCATCAATATACATACTGACAACTGTAGACATTTTGAAAACGATTAGCGGTCTGGGTCACGAGAACTGAAAACCAATTACACATTGTGCATGACATCCATTCCAATTTTCTTTTTTTTTAACGCTCACTGAGCGATACAAACTAAAAAAGGAAATTGGTTTTATTTATTTCTCATCAAATATGATATTTCAGACAGAAATATCATATCAATCGACATGTTAGACTCTGTAAGTTTTGTGTAAATCTGTGATCTTAGATGAGTTTTTTTCTTACCAATTCCTCCAAGTTATTTGAGATACACACACATGTAGGCCTTTAATTATGAAATTGATATTTGTTTGGAATGTTGCTATAACATTTTGATGTTGTAACAAATTTGGGCTCGCCCTTGTTTAAACCCAAGAGCTGGTGGACTGCTGATGTAATAAACTAAGAATTTCAAAAATAATTTGGATATTCAAAATTTATGTGTTTTCTTCTTTTTACACTTTCTTAGTATGTTTCAAATGTATTAATAAGAAGAAAGTCTGCAAATTAAATAAAACTAAGTGCTCCGTATCCTTGTGTAGATTGCCCTTGACATAAATTATAGATCAACATCCACTGAGTGACCAATGTAAAAATGGTACCATGTTTAATCAATGATGATTTGGGCACACTGACATGACTGGTGGTTCCACTATATTATGGTAATATAACAAATATGTCATTAATTTATTTTACTTTTTAAAGATAAAGTGATTGGTATTACTTAAGGAATTAATTGTTAATTCAAACTCCAAAACGCCCCCTACATTCTGTTTCCTTTTGCTTTGTTTTGTTAAAACGAAATAACCACATTGTATAATACTGTATATATGTCAAAACCCAATTAAATATCTGTGTTAAACTGTGACCACCACATGACATTTTGTAAGTTGGATGATGCGTTTATTAAAATCTAGAAAATTTAAGTAATTGGCTGATTTGCAAACATTAACAATAAAGTAATGCACATTCACAAGACATCATTACACCCCCACATGTGTTCAAGGCAGTTGTTATCCCATGGAGAATCACTCTGCTATGCCAGAAACACAAACAACAAAGATGATTTCCAACTCAAGAGGCTACCAATGCCTTCTACTCAGAGATAAACAATTTTAACCACAAAAAAGTATCTAATTTGATTCACAAACAGCAGAGAAATGCAATAAAGCAAAACTCTGTTGGTTTTCAGTACAACATACACAACCCATCAACCTAAGTGACCCACAAGTAAAAAAAGAAAATCAATCAAACAACAATGGTCTCTAATACAAAACCATGAAACACCATCAGAGAACTTTCCAGTTGATCAAAACTAAACCGGAGTCAAACTGAATCCCGCCCCAAAAAGCTCTCCATTCCCATGCTCCTCCTAAACACCACCATTTGTTGGGTTAATTTAAAGGAGAAATTAGCATGAGCTAGGTCTAATGATAAACAATCGTGGAAGCTGGTCCAAAAGACTAAAACAAAAGTACCATGGGAATTTCACAATAATCCTCTGAAAAGTAAGATTTTAAGCATGAATTCCAGCACCATGTATCCCACTTTGCAAAGGGGAAACAAAGTCAACCTACCACAAAGAAAAAGGACTTTTCAAAGTTGTTCTGGGCATTTACCACCCATAAGCCAGTTCTGGAAAGTTTAGTGTGTGTACAGTGTACACGTCATCTGACATGCAGTGGTTATTACGATGGGTGCGCAGTCATTCATACTATGAAAAGGCTCATTTCTATCAATTATTGTATTTTTGACAAACAAAATTGTTTACATGTTGATAAGTTCATAGAGGTAGAAATGTTACGTTCTTTACAATAAACATGATATTCAACCTTTGGAGTCATACAGAAGACAATGTTTTGTACACATGAACAGACTGTAGTGTATTACTAACAGCACTACCACAGTACTGATGTAAATTTGACAAATCATTTAGTACATGTATGTATGTATGTATGTATCTGATATTTCATAGACGAAGAATTATGTCTGATTGTTTGTACTCGCTCAACTAAACTGATTATCAGAAAACAATAGGAAATTACAACAAAAGGCATTATCAAATATTAACACTCAATACACAAATGTAAAAACTTCAACGCTAACCATTTTAATTTTTTTACTATGAAGCGCAAATACCACGGAATGGCTGATAACACATTATGCATGTGGGTGTGTGTGTTCGTAGATTGTAACAGGAATATTATTAATGGATGTAAAAGAAGCAGATAGACACACGGGATACTGGAGTGAGCTGCAGGACATGTTCAATTGGTTGGTTGGTTTGGATACAATCATACACGTATCATTATTACATCAGGGGTCAGTAAAAATTGCCACAGGCTAGTAAACACTACTTCAACTCGCCCTTTGGGGTACTTAAAGGAACACGTTGCCTTGGATCGGTCGAGTTGGCCTTTGAAAAGTGTTGTAACCGTAATGCATTATAAAGATGTTGTAAAAGTAGAATACAATGATCCACACAAATTTGCCTCGAAATTGCATGGTTTTCCTTTTACTTTGCGAACTAACACGGTCGGCCATTTATGGGAGTCAAAAATCTGACTCCCATAAATGGCCGACCATGTTAGTCGACGAGGTAAAAGGAAAACCACGCAATTTCGAGTGATACTTGTGTGGATCATTATATTCTACTTTTAAAATATCTTTCTAATCATATGCATTTTATAACAAACGGTTACACAACTCGACTGATCCAAGACAACGTGTTCCTTTAACACTGTGCAACCTACTTGTTTTATGCTCATATTTGTTCCTTTTCATGAGAGAATAATTAACAATTACACACATGTATGATAATGATGTGTCTCCATCTTCCATTAATCTGGTTGTGATCGCTTCCATAACACATCAGAGCGATACACAGACTGTATGCCAATACATATTGTAAAATCTAGCCAACAGTTTAATCTTCCTGGGGCAATTACATCTTCAAATCACACAGTTACTATTAAGCCCATCCAGTGGGCTACTAACTAACAAACGATATTGTGTATGAAAAAGCCTTTAGAGTGCCAGGGCAGCCCAGGTTACTTCCCAGGGACCTACATTGTATGTTATTGGCCCAATAACCAGGGCACTAATATAAAGCGCCTTCATACGGAAAATTGTAAAATGAACTCAATGTAAAATGAAATAATTATTACTTGAGTCAACTATTTATAAAGTCCTGGCATTAAGTTTGAAACTATTCAAGGTATTGTGACGTAGTACAGAATCCTGCAATACTTCTATTCATAATGCCTGCCCGAGTCAGATAGTGATAACTACATCATGCAGGTGTTTTGTGATAGTCCTTTCATTGTGTCTACAGTCCAGTTTCCAGCAAACCATACAATCAATGTCAACTATCTGCGTTGCATTGCATTCAATCAGAATCAGTGAGGTTGCAATAATAATGATGACAGTGTTTACTATTGACACCTCAATGTCTGTTGATTTTTAATAGAAATCAATCCAAGCCCTTGACCCTGCACAATGCTTAGTCTGCTTTGTTCACACGGCGACGGACGGGGCGTTTGGTCAATACATTTTCATCTTTAATAAGCACCATTGATACACATGAGAAACGTCAATTGTTTTGTGTTATTTTTAGTCTGTGCATTGTGCTGTCTGCATGAGCATGGTTACCCAACTACGAACCAGAATTTTTATTCTGTGTCTCAATGCAATTATAATGCATGGTGTCTTTAGGGACCAATGCCTACAGCCCTCTTCTGACATTTCTTCATTCAAATCCAATCTCAAAACTTACCTCTTCAGTCCTTCTACCATTAATTTTTCCCTTGGTCATATTTTAGCACAGTGGATAGTTTTTTTCTATATACCAGCGCTTTGTATGATTTATTATTATTGTTATTATTATCATTAAAGTCACCTGGAAAAAGAATTTTTTCTTCAAACATTAGAGAATAATGTTCCTGAACAATAAAATAATTGTTTGAGTAATTGTTTAAAAAAATAAATAAAGTTGTGTGGGGAGTGACTCCGCCTACCCCTTTTGTGACGTAAATCGAGGCAGACTTTGCCTCGATCGAACATCAAACAAGTACGTGCAAGTACATTCAAGTCCTAGTCATGAATTTGTACGATTCGACAAAATGTTTTTCTTGCATTTTTCCGGCAATGTCGACCAGGTGTATTGCTGCTAGATGCAGCAAAACAACTAAAGATGGGGTCAGTTTGCAAAGTGGTCCAGTCCAACGTCTTTTCCAGCGCTGTGCAGCAAACACTTCGAGCCGTCGTGCTCGAGAGTCCAGAATACACTACACATTTTGAGATGAAGAGAAAAGTTCTTTTCTAAAACATGACGCCATCCCAACAATTTTTCCAGCTACATGTAGTGGGGAAGTCGAGGAAGGTACCTGAAAGACGTAGTGAACCTAAAGGAGCCTAAAATTTGCCTAACGTAAAAAAAAATCAGGTATTGTTTCAACTTTGAGGGCATGTTTTTAGCTTGTGCAAGCGTCACTATCTTGTGTTGGCATGCATGCGATTCATCGCGTCTCGATTGACATCACGAACAGCGCCCTCTCGGGTCAGGCTTTTTTTCAAATTTGTAAATAACATGGAAACTAATTTTTAACCTTAGTTAATTGTTTATTCATATTCCACTCATCAAAACACATATTTCAGTGCCAAAAGTTTTATTTTGACAAAATACCACTTCCAGGTGACTTTAACATTATTTTTGTTCATCTTGATATATTTTACTGGATATTGTATCCATTACATGTATGCATTTTTTTTTAACTGATCGCTCTTGAGTGAAAATATCTTTTATTTGGTGATACTATGGAAAATGAAATGAACCTTGAACCCTTTCAAAGTTCTTATCTGATATCTCAACTGAAGGTGTTTATTTGTCTTCAAATTCGTGTCAACTATGTTACAGACATCATACCATTGAGCTGCACTGAATGCTTTTTAAACCATCAGATACATATTGTACATGTATGCTAAAGACACTGGACACTATAGTGCACTATTGGTAACTTTCAAAGACCAGTCTTCTCACTTGGTGCATCTCAACATATGCATAAGCCTAGCAAACCTCAGCTCAGATTAATTTTTGTTTAACGTTACAAACTCTTAGTCTATCGCCCAAAAATACCAGTGTCTAAAAAAATGTCCAGAACTGTAAAATCCACTGTTAGAAATGAAACCAAATTTTCCATCCTGGAATTTATCAGGTACCAAGGCGCAACTTTCATATACTGTACAGAATTTGTGTACACACAACAAAAAGTCAAACTTTTAGGCATAGGCTATTTGTTGTGATGCATGCAGGTGGGGTTCAAGCAAGCATAACCCCCAATCCCAGCAACTCAATGCTGGCAGACTGCCAGAAATATTTCATGAATTTGAATGCACTGTATTTTAGACTTTTTAAGGGTGTAACTTACCATACAAAAAACTACTTGTTTATTAGGCCGAATAAAAAAAAAAACATGTTTCACGTCCGGATTTTTCAAAAAAAGGAGGACGAGGGGCTATTTATTTTTTATTTTTTATTTCAAGATGGCCGCCATTCTTTGTTAAAATGTCAAATATCCATTGTTTTTTCTAATATCGAAGTCTTATATAGCGCACGTATCTACCAAACAAGGTACTCAAGGCGCTGAGTATATACAAACTTTCAGAAAGATAGGTTATTGCAGTGATTAATTCTGAGACCCAATTATTTAGCACCTTATAAGGGTTTACAAGGTGCTACGGCGCATTAAGCAGCCACAACCAGGAACACCGGGGCGAACCCCTTCTCTCTACTGCTGAAATACACAAAACATAAATGAAACAGTTTAGTCAAGGCATTCAGACAAGACATTCAGATTGTTTTTGCTGAGATCATTTAAAATAAAAAAAAAATTTAAAAAAAGGAGGCGGCCTGTAAAAAGGAAGCGGGCAGGGTCGCTAAACATGGTTCTTTTTTTTACTTGGCCTTATTTTCACTGTGTACATTCCTGTTCTAAATTCATCTTGATCATAGAGCAAGGTTTGCTTCACAAGCTGACAAGGTACACATTGATGTTATGTGTATGTGTACATTATGTACAATGTCAATGCTGACAGAAAATACCAAAAGCCCACTGGTAATGTAGGCCTATTAGTTGGAAATATTAAACTAAAATCCATAGTTGTAGGGCCTATTAATGGGATTACCTGTTTAAATAATAGGCCTATAACACGCACAATTATTAATATAAAATAACACAAAAAAGTAGCACAATTTATAACATGAAAGTTGCTCAACATTTTTTTACAGGTTAAGCCCGGTTCATACTTCCTGCAGAAAGCAAATGCGATGCAAATTTTGAGGATCACATAGGGCTGTTTTCGCTGTGAATGTTTCGCAGGATTTGAGCACATTTCAACTCTTCCGAATTGTTTGTTGCGCATAAATACATTTTTACATGCAAAACTCAGACTAAAATAATAATTGCGACATTATATAGGATTTGAGGCATTGCATGGTGAGGTATCATATGTATATTTGGTTTGCTGTAACACCATGTGTGTATCTACTTGCCAGGTAGAGTTGTTCTTAGAGAACTGTCTTGCTTTATTGCGACATTGTTTTACTAATTTCTCAAAACTACATCACCTCAACTGTAATGTTTTAAGGGAAGCTTTCTACTATATCATTATCTTCAAACTGTTTAAGTTTAATGTAAATCTGTGGATATTGTGGTTTGTATTACAGTTACAAAAAGTACCTAGACCCATTAAAACTGGAAGAGAAAGACGTCAAAATTATTGGCTTTTGGCATGAAGCCATTCACAGGCATCTGAAAGCACATACTTCTATGCAACAACGGTGTTTTCTTTTAATATTTGCTTGCAACTGCAGTGACCAATAAGCAGAAATGCTACACATGTGTTTTGTTTGTTGTTTTATGTGCATAGGGATACAGTAGAAGGATACTGGTCTTGGCTGCATTTTTACAATAAGTACCCTGCCTTCAAAGCATTAAAAACTTATGTTTCGTTGTATGCTTCAGTGAATGGTTTCAGCTGTGCAAAGTGCATTCCTCCATGCTGGATCAATGGAACTTAACTTTGTAACAGCCAATTAGCCATGATACCCATTCATGCATGAGGTGTACAACCCTAGTGTTAAAGTAAACGTGGTTGGTACATCATACATTAAACCATCTTGATTATTGATTAAAAGTTATTACAGATTTAACAGTTATAAAAATAAAAAAAATATGATGCATGTTTGTATGAAGTTTCTCAAAGCGTTGGACTGCCAGAATGTTAAAAATGCTAAAACATCACTTAAAATAAGTAATAATAAAACAATAATAATATATCATATTATATGGAATTTTCCAGTATTTGGCACCAATGTCAGGGTTCAGCAGAATGTGCTGGTGGTCGCACTGGAATACAGGTATCTACTGTACATACAAGACAATTCCTACATTAAAAACAACTGTCCCTGAACATGAATACCAATCTCACATTCTAATCTTTTGAAGCATGGTTGAATAGCTCCATGATTGAAGAGACATTCAGACTAACATTGCCCAAAGCACAAAGAACACACACCCTTCTGATTGAGAATCCTGGCTACAGTGCCTGGCTATGACCTTTGACATCCAAGGGTTTGCCAAATGGCATACTATAACCACTGTAAACAAATAAAAATAAAAACTGATTTCTATTTAGAAACTTGTCAATTATTACTGTTTTTTTTTTTTTGGAGTACAAGCAGTACACACTTAAGTTGTCATTTCCTAGACAATGTACAGTGTTCAGTGAAAACAAACTAATTGATAGCAGGTGACTCCCAGGAAATAATTTTCATTAATACACGATGAAAAACATCATCCACACTTTGCTATTAAAGAGTTGACACTCAAAATAACTCTGTAGCCCTGTGTACACTTGGATCATGAACAGGTGATATCTGTGCACAAAGTTTAGTGCTGCTGTATTACTGTAAAGATTTATCCCTTCTCATAGTGGCGTCTAGGATATCAGGCATGACAGGTAGTCATGAGGCAGAAAATTGGGTTCCATATAAATTAAGTCTATTTATACACTATGAATGTAAACCTTCCGAACATTCCACTAGGGGTGCTGGGAATCAGAATCTTCATTTAACTATCAATATTTTGTCAAATAATTTAACACACAGCAGTAAAAAATATGTTTTCTTCATCTCTTCATTTCATGTTAAAGTAGTTGCCAAATTTAAAGAGCAAAATTATTTCACGGATGACATATTAAAAGACTTATAACTCATTTAAATTGCAGTTGGGTAGATTAACATTTGCAGAGCTTTTTGCCAGGCCATTAGAATCTGTCTTTGGTCAAATGAGGAAGTATTAAACACTCTATGTGAAATTAAACAAGGATTGTCTCTTTACTGTTTTTGTTTACATTTTGGTTTACTATACCAAATACCATGTATGTACAATGAGATCCTTATGATTACAATTACACAGATTATTGGCTACAAAATATTATCATTTATTACATACACAATACAAAGTACATATATTCCATAGCTGATTCAATATCAACATTTTGATAATGCATAACACAGACAGACAAACTATTTATAAACTGTGTGCCTGCATGATTATGACGCACACTGTCGTGTAGTAGAGTTAATCAATTGAGTTTAATTTCACAGCCTGTAAATTTGATATTGACTGATAAACCAGAGTAAACTATGAGTACATATGTTTGGCCAGGGTGAAATTGGTATGGGAAGAGCTGGTTGATTCACTTAATTGGATCAGAGAGAGGGCTGAGCAGCCTACTAATGATAATATCACCCTTGCCATCCGGGCAGGCATGGCCTTGCTCATGGCATACTCGATACTGAATTTTTTTTTACCAGGCTGTATTGAAGTTTCAATAATTGAATTCAAATACAATGTTTAATGCATACATGTTCTTTTTCATGTCATGCATCAGCTCAAGGAAACATGGGTGCTAGACATAATGCTTCATGTGCCTGCTTATAATACTGGAATAGGGGTATAGCTAGCCAGACAGTCGAAACTCTTTTACAGTATCAAACTTTGTTTAAAGTCACCTGGAAATATAGAAAAAATGTTCAAGTAGAGTATGTTTCTGAACATTGTTTGAGTAATTGTTTCTAACGATTTGTATAAAATAAAAAAAAGTTGTGTGGGGGGTGACTCCGCCTACCCCTTTTGTGACGCAAATCAGGGCAGACTTTGCCTCGAGAATCCGGAATACACTACACATTTTGATATGAAGAGAAAAGTTCTTTTCTAAAACATGACCCCATCCCAACAAGTTTTCCAGCTAGTGGGGAAGTCGAAGAAGGTACCTAAAAGACCTAACAAATCTAAAGGAGCATTTGCCTAACGTGAAAAAAATCAGGTATTATTTCAACTTTGAGGGCATGTTTTTAGCTTGCGCCAAGCATCACTATCTTGTGTTGCCACTGCATGTGATCGACCGTGCTGGAAATCCGAGTGGACCGTCCGCACAGCAGCCATACAGTGCGTGCAGTCTGCTCCGTGACCGTAGTTCTGAACGTTAAAAGCTTCATACTGATCAGGTATCCAGACGTAGTTTACGGGGCCAGACTACATTTTTTATTTTTAAATTTAACGGGCTTATTTTTAAATTTGTAAATAACATGGAAACAAATTTTTTAAAACCTTAGTTAATTGTTTATCCATTCCACTCATCAAAACACATATTTTAGTGACATTAAAGTCACCTGGAAGTGGTATTTTTTCAAAATAAAGCTTTTGTTAAACAGTTAACTAAGGTTTAAAAAAATCAGTTCTTATATGTTGTTTACAAATTTAAGAGTAGACCCCGACCCGAGAGGGCGCTGTTCGTGACGTCAATCGAGGCAGACTTTGCCTGTAATGCGTAGAGTAAACACAATTACAAAGTACATGTACGGACCAAGTCGTGAGTTTGCACGTTTCAAAACAAAAAATTGTGTATTGCTGCCGAGTGCAGAAAAACACTTATTGAAATGTACCAACTCACGACTTGGACGTACATGTACTTTGCACGTGTGTTTACTATACGCATTGCAGGCAAAGTCTGCCTCGATTGACGTCACAAAAGGGGTAGGCGGAGTCAGCCCCCAAACAACTTTATATATTTTTTAAACATATAAATCGTAACAAACATTTACTACAAAAATTGTTTTATTGTTCGTAAGCATATACTCTTATGTTTGAAAGAAAAAAAAATCTATTTCCAGGTGACTTTAAGCTTTATTTTGACAAAATACCACTTCCAGGTGACTTTAAATTCTAGAAAAAAATACCACACGTCCCTGCAGGCCAGGCAAAATATGGGGGTTGAGTCATGTATGCATCTGACCAAGTGCATCCATGTATCCATGTGGAGCTACATAGTAACTGCATATGTGACCCTCTGTGACCCACCCAAGAAAAGTGATGTTTTAACTACCATTTCGAGCAGAAGGATACAAATTAGACTAAAGTCAGATCTACCCAGTGTCACGCATTAGGGTCTGTCTCATGCTATCACGCGCCGTAACCATTTTCTCACATTTCTGGGAAAATTTTGTTTTTCTTTTTTTCTTTAAATTATTTGTTTTTTCTGGCGTCGATTCCGCCGTTCTCCGAGAGAGAGAAAAAAAAGCCTTCCAAAATGAATTCTTTTTTTTAGGGGAGGGGGGGGGCTTTGAAAAATCTCACGCATAGCTGCCCTCTGATTCTGATCTCTGTAAAGTATGATCACAAAATTGTTGCACTGGTATTCATAGCTTTATTGCCTAAAATAAAACGAAGTGTTCTAAAGTAAAAGGTTTACCATGCAAATATAAATCTTAAAAAGTAAAACAAAAGTTTTTGTTTTATATCCTCCACAAAAAAACTGTCGGATAACTTTCCGTATGGCGCCACCACTTATTCACACATTTTTTACAAAAAGGGATATCTCATTGAGGTAAATTAGATACTATATTATTTCATATCGAATGAAAAAGTGGTGGCGCCATACGGAATTATTTTCCAAACTGTCCATTACTCAATAATGCATTGGGCGACATCTGACTCATTTTCACAGAATGGGGGGCACATATTGTAGGGTCATATGTTATCGACCCTCACCATACATGTCATATGTTTTCGAACCCCAACTTTGATTACCGTTTACTGTGAAAGCTCCGCCGGTGACACTGACAGAAGCTATGCTGCTTACTCAAGGTCTGTATTTTTGTCAGGCTTAATCATGCTGAGAATAAAGTTTCCTGTCGTAGGTTATGCTCAAACATGGAGGAATGAAATCCTAACAACTGTACAATTTACAAACAACATGACAAAACGAACGTAATGATTCATTTTTTTCCTCCACGAACAAAGTAATTAAATAATACATACCACTGCCACATTAAAACGACGGTATCAAACCAACTGACACTCCTTCTTCAGCGTGTCACACAATCTCTGTCAACAACAGTGTGTCACTCTGTCACTCGGTGGTCAAGCCAAAGATGTCAGTATTTATCGCCACCAAACAGAACAGTCGACAGTATTATGAGTATACACACACGTACACACAGCAGGCCACCAAAACAGAATTGACTTTCTTACACACAAATGGGTGCTGGATCTCGGCGATGAGGACACTCCCCAAAATAAGTGTTAATAATCAAGCGTGACGTGAAAGCCACAACTCAAAACAAGCACCAACCTTTCCGTGCGTCCGTCCCGTATGTGTGTGCGTGTGTGCAGCCCCGACCCGAGGTCAAGCTAGCTACAAGTTTGCGCCCGCTTGTGGTGTGTGTGGCATCACAACAGTAGTTTAATGGCGGCCCCCTTTGATGAGACCACTGTGTGTATCACTCTCCTCAGCGGAGCAGCAATGTAATCCTTCCTCTCGATGAACAAGATGCATGAAATGGGTAGGACATGTGTTGTAGGTTTAAAGGGATGAATTGTACAGTTTATGTTCGTTAACACTCATATAGAGCTTTGATAAAAGAACTAGCATGTGCTAATTTATAATATGTTTTTGTATGTGATGATTGATTGTGAATAGACCTGACTGGAAAAGTTTCCGTATGGCGCCACCACTTTTTCATTCGAAATGAAATAATATAGTATCTAATTTACCTGATTGATATATCCCTTTTTGTAAAAATGAGTGAAAAAGTGGTGGCGCCATACGGAAAGTTATCCCGAAGGGACTTCAAAAGTCGAACCCGTGTTACCGCGAATCACCCACATACCTTATACAAACAATGGGCGACCTGGCGTATGTGAGTTGGCACGCGTGCGCACTTGGTTCTTCACTCAACTATGGTGTCGTATGTCATATATGGATATCCTCCTCTTACCAGTTTTCAAAAAATTTTGAAACATTTTTTTCGAAATTATGCCTTTTTCTTTGAATTGGGAAAAAAATAATGATGCCATATATCAACCGATGCCCTAATTATCTTCATTTGTTAATAATAGTATGAAGTATGCAAACATATATTAAAACTTACTTGCTGGACATTGAAATGTTCACACCACACACCGATCTTCGATGACTTCAACTGGCCCCATTTGTTTTGAGTTTTTCCTGTTTTCACGGCTAGAAAGAACAAGAAAGTATGGTTTCCCGGTGAAGCCATACATGGAAGAAACATCTGCAGTGACTACAAGTGTTCTTTGAGACTCTGTGTATCACTCTAAAGCCAGCAGTTGTCTTAATTTTATTCAAAATTTTTTTTTATTAATTTTTAAAAATTACCATGGTAACTTGCAAAAAAAAAAGTAATAATAATAAAAAGTGTGAATAATAACTGGCTTTCAAATCTGATTTTTATTAATTTTTTTCTTTATTTTTTTCTTAATATTTATAATAAAGCTTATAAATAAACAGTGATAATTGAATCAACAAGCTGATGTTTAAATTTTAATATTAATAATAAAATTGATATGAGGGTTAAAAAATAAAAATCTCCAAAAATATTAGAAAATGAATAAGGCACATGGCTTCTTTAAGCCTCTGTAATTTTTTTTTTCAGAATGCTCAGCAAAATATTCAGTCACATGATTTGATCATCATGAATTGTGAATTGAAATAGTGTTTGATGAAACTTTTTCGGTGGGCAAATATTTCTATATCGCCTCAACATTTAAATGACATATTTTTGTACCTTTTAGAAATGCCTAAAATACTGATTTTTTTGCATTTACATGTGCAAATATAACCAGTGGAGCCTTACATGTTTCTAAGTTTTGGTCAAGGGAGAGGAGACTCTTTGCTTGGCAAATAAAACCACACAATTTTGGGACGGTTTACATCGCGCACAGAGAGGTAAAAGATTTGCCACGATTTTAGGGACACCTCGAAAACAGGACCTCCTACGATATAATACAGAAAAAACAACTTTTTTGAGACCTGATAAAAATTGTGTACACTTTCGCCCCCCAAATCGAAAAACACAATTGAATACCAATCACCCTCGTGTGCTAGTACCCAAATTTTGAACCACCGCTAGCTAGCGAAAGTCACAAAAAATGTAAAAATATGCCATGATGTTTCCGTGAAACACCACAAACGGTAAATGAAAACGTGTATACTCACAATTCTTGTCTCCAATGATTCAACTTAACACGAAGGCAACAGCGCAGTCTGGCAGTACCACACCTTCTGTACAAAGAGATCTAATCCTGTTCGTTAATCGGCCGTCCAGCTGGAGGTCTCCTATCTTTTTCCACTGGTCAGACAGGGGCATTGTCAGGGTATTCTTTTGCTACTCTGTGGTTTTGCGGGTCGTTCGAGCTCCTTCTGTTCCTTCCTCCATGGTGAGACCCAGTGTCAGCCTCTTGACCTGGCCCTGGTATTGGTAACTGGGGTGCTGTACTTCTTTTTTCGAACTCACTTGTCTAATTGAGTGTTGAGTAATTTAATCCCTAAATAGATACAGCTCACGTAGGTAAGCTAAACTGGGATGGTGCGTTGGTGACGTCATTGATCGACGGTGCAAGGTGCGAAGAGAATAAATAAATAAAAAGGAAACGAAAAGGTTGTCCACTATTTACATACGTAGTGCAAGACTGGGTTTACAGCATCCTAGCTAGAGCCAGCCAGAGGTAGTAGGACTCTAATTGCTGGCAGGGCAACCTGAGATGGATGGTGCATAGACTGCTGTAGAGGGCAGATGGTTCCAGATCTTAACTGTTCTTGGGTACAATGAGAATTTGTATTGGTGTCAATTCCTCCAATATACTTTTGAAATCCATAAAAGAAGCATAGAACTGTAAAGTATTAGCTAAAAAAAGAGAATTCGCATAAGTTTTAGGATACATTTTGGAAAAAAAAAGTTTTTTCCTCGTGAAAAAATTTATCTCGAAGCAGCAAACCACTGTCACCATCTTGCTTATTCACATGGATTAGTCTTGGCCCAAGATGTCAATGATTGGTACTGTTTTTTTTTATCAACACAAAGTCGTTTTTGTAATTGAGATTTTAACAGAAAACCATAAGAAATATGTAGTTTAGCCCAGACTTAACACTTCCATGCCATTTATAATGAGTTGACGGCACGAAAATGAGTTGACGGCGAGTTGACGGCAAGTCAGCGAGTTGACGGCAAGTAGTTGGACCGTTCCTTTACAATAAGAAATTTAGTAAAAATGTTGCCGAAAAAGGTATAAAACTATATAAAAACCATATTTTTTAACCGATTCAGATTGAGAAAAAAGCACTACGATCTGTCTGAACCGCTCTCTGTTAATGGATGGCGGTACTTTTTCAATTAGAAGTCAAGAGAGGGCGGTATTAATCAGTGCCCCAATTTATTAATCAAAAAAGTTCAAAAATGGCACGGCTCGCAGAGTTGCATCGGTGACCATGCTCTGAATCTTTTTGATGTGTGAAAAAATGAGGTAAACTTTTGCCCTTTTTTCAAAAGGATTATGAAAGAAGAGAGTTTTATTGACCTACAGGAGTAGGTCTTAAAGCTCAGACAGATGTAAGGTCAAAGCAACATTAATTTGACAAACTTTTTTTTTTGTGCGGCCATAATAGGAAATGTCAATAACGCACTACCTCTAACATGTCTAACAATGCTACATTTTGTATTGTAGATTAAAATTCAAGTAATTCCAAAAAGTAACAGTATTTATTGTAAAGTTTTGCGATTACCCGCCGTCAACTCGCTGACAACTCGCTGACAACTCACTTGTACAGTCAACTCGCCGTCAACACATCCACTACGCAGATGGATTAGTCTTAGCCCAAGACACCAGCAATCAATTTAGACGAAGCGCAGTACATAGTAATCTATGCTTACCGATCATAGAGTTATATATAAGAACTAGAGGGCACACTGGCCTATATACGTGGCCCGGCATGCGTGCATGCGGCCATTTTCAAAGTTGACAAAACAGCATCGCACAGCGTGTGTTTGTGCGGCCATTTTTTAAGTTAACAAAACATAAGCGTAGCGTTCAATAAACACAAACTCCAACGTGTACAGACGTACTTCATATTCAACGCACGCACAGAATGGCGTGCGCATGTCTCCTTGCGATCCTGTCCATATGTGCATGAAGCATCATCAGTGCGCCCTCTAGTTCTTAGACTGGACATGACTGCATGCAAACTAATTCAAATGCACTAAAAGGATTGAATACAAGTCATTTCTTTTAATTTTGTGTTTTTCTTTTAATTTGTACAGGTACAGTAGTAGTTTCTTCAAGAACTTTCATTTTTTCATATACGCTTCAACACTTGAGTGTAGCTTTTTGGGGGTAAGATAATTGAATGAGGAAATTATGGCCATTGGAGAATTCATTGCTGCACTTAAAGATAATCCCTACTTTGGTGCTGGATTTGGACTTGTCGGTGTTGGAGCATTGCTTGCTGTAGCCAAGAAAGGAGCACAGTATGGAACTATTGCACTACGTCGTCAGCTTCTCATGACATTAGAAGTACCAAGCAAAGATAAGAGTTACTACTGGTTGTTAAATTGGATCACAGTTAATGCACGTAATGCTCAACATCTAAGCGTGGAAACAACATTCCAACAGAGTGAGAGCGGCAAGATTAATACTCAGTTTGACTTTGTACCTAGTCCAGGTAACCACTATTTCCGGTAAGTATTCTTTGTCATCAACAACTCATTTAGATAATACTCATTCAGTGTCATGCTAGAGGCTTTCACAAGTCTCAAAATCCAGGAACTTCACCTGTCCTTCTTGTGATAGTGCTATAAATAATTATTTGTCAAGGAATTTATCCTTATTCCTGTGGTGAACCCATACACTTTTCTCTTCAAAGCGATTGCAACTAGGGTTCCAGAGAGACCATTATCTGGGGCCTCTTCCTTTGTTCAGAGACCTGTTGCCTTGGATCGGGCAAGTTGGTCTGACAAGCATTTGAAACTGTTTGTTATGAGATGCATTATGGTTAGATAGATGTTTTTAAAGTACATTTCACAAAACATACAATTATACCTTAAAATTGCACGGCTTTCCTTGTACTTTGTGAACTAACACGGTCGGCCACATTGAGGAGTCAAAATTTTGACTTCACAAAATGGCCGACTGTGTTAGTGCACTGGGTTCTTTAACATGCGTTACACAACACATGGGACCAATACCTTTACGTCCCATCCGAAGGACGGAGCAATGGTTAAGTGTCTTGCTTAAAGACACAAATGTCATGGCTGGGGATTCGAACCCACACTCTGCTGATCAGAAACACCAGAGTTTGAATTAAGCTTGGGCGATATTGCTTTTATTATCCTGTGATCGTCAAAAAAGTATCGCGATATTCGATTAAATCGCAATTTTCAAAATTCTGACATTTTACTACATGCCCAATTTTCATACTACCCATGGTGTTGTAGCTCTATGAGTTACACACACATAAAGTGTCTTTTAAAGTGTCTACTGACTGTTCTTACATGTGTGTATATCTTGCCCATTTCATTCTAGCTAACCAATAAGCATCCATAATGCACATGGGGTGACCTCTCATTCATGTAAATGGTTGTGGATGGTTTGTGGTTTGTGTAATATGATCCCATTGTGGTCTGCAGTTCGGTGGCAAGGCGGCGCACAAGGCTCCCACACAGGGGAGGTAAATGATACGTTGTGTTACTTCTGAAGTGTCTGTGGGAGCCCGCCTGGGGGCGAAAGTATTTGATGTTATTTTTTTCAATTGGGGAATCTTGGGGTTGGTTCTGGGACTTTATATTTTTTTTAAACAGCCCGTTGTGGTTGCAAGACGTCTCAATTACAAGACGTCTCAATTAGGGTAAACATCTCGATATTTCATCAAAACCACAATATGCCGATAATCCGATTAACAAAAAATCAAGACGATATATGGTAATCGTTTAAGAAATGGTATCGCGATTTTTTATTATATCAAGGTATTGCCCAAGCTTAGTTTGAATTCGGTGCTCTTAACCGCTCGTCCACGACACTTCCATTTGTAGACTATGGTTAAAGTTGACCATGTCCTGTTGGAGGAAAAGTGTAGAGTGACGTGGCTAAGAGCATCGAATTCAAGTTCTGATGCTAAGTCACCGGAGTGTGGGTTCGAATCCCGGTCGTGACACTTGTGTCCTTGAGCAAGATACTTTATACTATAATTGCTTCTCTTTACCCACTTGGTATAAATGGATACCTGCGTGGGTAGATGTTGATATTGTGAATGAAAAAGCCTTTCGGAGTGCCAAGGCAGCTCGGGCCTGTATACTCCTTATAAAGGGAGCTGAGAAAGATTGTTTTATTATTTAGCCGTCGCAACCGAGATTCTATGCACAACGTCACGCCAGAGGTGTTTATCCCTCATCATGTTTGGAAGGTTCACGATTTCAGCCTCCGTATCTCTCCCGATCACGTCGATGTAGTTGAGTGGTCGAGGTCCTCTATTAGGGCACGACAGTCTCCAAAATAACACGTCAGGAATGACCTGGTCTTTGGCACGAAAGCAGTGAAAGATTAAAGGGATGTTATGGGCCCAATGACCTGGGGACTTATGTAAAGCGCATTGATATGGTTCATTGTAAAATGCGCTATATAAGAATTGGTTATAATTTGTTATTACTATTATTACTTTTGTTCATTGTTCATGATTTAAAGTCTGCCTTTACACACAGGTACAGGAATACTTGGATTTGGGTTGAGCGTAACCGAGAGAAACAGATGATTGATCTGCAAACTGGGACACCATGGGAAACAGTTACACTCACTGCTATTGGTAGAAACAAAGGACTATTCTTTGATATACTTAGCCAAGGTTTGTCTTTGTTTTTATTTAAAAGTTTGATTTTGTTGTGGGGGTGAAAATGTTTGACAAACCTAAACCCAAACTTTAAAATAAGAACCGGAGAGAAGTATCTACAACTAGAGAAATCTTTTTACATGAAATGTCATCTTTTTTATTATATTAATGATTACAATTGCTCTACCAAAACAGCTTGCAAATGTGTAGTGTTACAAAGGTCTTCAAATACTTTTGTAATACATAAATGATATTGGTTCATTGCTGTTATTCCAAAGTTGAAAGAACGCCTCAGTTTTGTAGCATTTACAGTTGTCTTTTTGTTGCTCAAGATCCATCCTGGTTCAGATTATGTGTTCAAAAGTGAATCAGGTTACAAACAAAAATTATGTAAAAATAGTGTGAACTTTATTCACTTACTAATGAAAGAAGAGTGAAAATGGTCTTCTGATGACAACGAACTACATGTAAATTACAGACTAATAAATCGGCTGAAATAGAGCATCTTTTACCGTCTAAATAGAGGTTCTGAGAAATTTTTGTACATGTTTTTTAAGATAATGTAGTACGCATGCATGGTATCTGGGCCCAATTTCATGGCTCTGCTTACCGTAAGCACAGAATCAGCATTTACAAAAGCAGGGAATTCTGTGCTTACAGCAGGCGTATTTCACGGGTTAGCAACAAATTTTGGCTTCTGCCCGTGCATACTCCACGTTACTAGGCATTCTATGCTTACAAGGCTAGCATAGAAATTCGGCGCTTGCACGTAAGCGGGGAATCGTGACCGTAAGCGCAGAATTCAGCGGTAAGCAGAGCCATGAAATTGGGCCCAGGTCAGGTGGGGTGTTCTATTTGTGTACATTTTCTTATAGTGTTGAATGAATGTTTATCATTTTTAACTCGAGGGAGTCAGGAGTGTCAAGGAGATATCACAACCGTCCTCCTCGGTCAAATAATTTCGGTCGGCTAAAGCTGGGGCCGGTCAATGCCGACCGGCTCCGACCGTAGTAGCTACAACCTTGCAAATAAAGTAATATTTCATTTTTGAATCTTTGTGTTTAGCAAGGACAATGGCCTTACAGAAGCAGGAGGGTAAGACCATCATGTATACAGCAATGGGTGCAGAATGGAGACAGTTTGGCTATCCAAGGAAGCGTCGACCATTATCATCAGTCATCTTAGATCATGGCATAGCTCAGGATATATTAACTGATGCTACAGAATTCATAGAGAATCCCAAGTGGTATTCAGATAGAGGTAGGTCATGATGTCATTGGGATATCCTAATCAATACTAAGAGAATAAAAGACTGGCGACAAGGTCTTTAAAGGAACACCTTGCTTTAGATCGGGCGAGTTTGTCTTTGAAAAGCGTTTGAAACTCGTTTGTTATGAAATGCATGATTAGATCAACTTGGGTTTGATAGATAATTTGAAAGTAGAATATAATGATCTACACAAACATGCCTCGAAATTGTATGGTTTTCCTTATGTCGTTAAAACAACACAGTCGGCGATTTTGTGAAGTCAAAATATTTGAATCCACAAAATGGCCGACCGTAATTGTTCACGCCGTAGTAGGAAAACCGCAGTTTCGAGGGATGTTTTGTGAATCAGTCTAATCATACTTTCAAATTATCTATCTAACCATGCATTTAATAAAAAACAGTTTCAAACGCTTTTTAAAGACCAACTCGACCGATCCAAGGGAATGTGTAGGGTCGTGGCTGTGCGATAAAAGCCGGATCTGCATGGTTTTAAACGGCAGTTTTAGAACATGACACTACTCTTTTATTACCATTCATAAAGTGACATTTTGTTAAAAAGCAAAAATATGTTAAAACTAAAGTCAATTTGTGACAATCTGTCTGTTTAACGATTTTTTGATATTGTACATTAAAAGAAATTCTGTTTGTTGCACATTGGGGTGTGTATATAATGTGTGGTACAAAGAGATTACGTGCTGGTATACTAATAGCTATATAGTTTGTTCCAATAAGTGACAATCTATTTCTTTAGCAAATTTTTGAAATTGTACATTTAAAAAAAAAGATTTTGCATGTTGGGTTGTGTATGCGCGCGAGTACAAATAGATTCTGTGCTGGTAAACTATTGGATATGTATTGCGTTCCGCATAAGTAAACTGTTGTACCAGCCGGTTTTAAACAGCTCTAGCTGTGTCTTAATCAGCCATTTTCAAAACAACCCCACTTGACATGCTCTCCACCAATAAGGGAATAGCGAAACTGTCTGGGGTATTTATGAATAAATGTTAACTCAATCAACAAACCTTTTGACCCTGATTAAACATGGGCTTAGCTCGGCAGTATAGTGGGAGACTTTGGAACGCTAAAGGTGGCAGTAGACTTACCTGGTAAATTTCCATTGTTTACGTAGTTCTGAGCCTGCGCACATTACCAAGAACAATGGATTTTGTCTGGTAAGTCTGCTGCCACCAAGCATCCCAAAAGTCTCCTACTGGTATAGAATCAATGCATGTAAATGTTGGCGCCCTCTTGTGATAGCAGACAGTCAATATTCTAAACAATGCAAGTGGACTTCAGATATTTCCAGTGAAACCTTGAAAACATTCAACATATGAATAGAAAGAAATCAATATTAAGTATAATAAACATTTACTTTCAGCCAATGATATTTGTGTGGATTGGTTTATATTTCACTTTCGGAACAGAAAAAAAAGTCCACAGATTTACAAATAACTTACAGGGTTTACAGAAGGTAATGGTGAAAGACTTCTCTTGAAGTATTATTCCATGAAACGCTTTACTTTTTGAGAAAACATTAAAACAAACTCAATTCTCGATAACGAGAATTACAGACTTATTTTAAACACATGTCATGACACGGCGAAACGTCCGGACACAAGGGTGGGTTTTCGCGTAATTTTCACAGGTTTGTAATTTTATATAGAAGTTGTGATACACGAAGTGTGGGCCTTTGGACAATACTGTTTACCGAAAGTGTCCAATGGCTTTAAGTTGTGTGTTAATAATGACTGTTGATGACATGTTATTTTGGTTTGACAGGTATACCATATAGGAGAGGATACCTACTACATGGTCCACCAGGATGTGGAAAAAGTAGTTTTATGTAAGTGTTGAAATCGTGGAATGACTGAATTAGGTGTATTGCTATCTCAATAATGCTAACACCGTTAATTTAACTGGGGTCCCTTGCTTAATTTTAGCATGGTTGTAAAATGTGGCAATTTTTGACAAGATTTTGCAAGAGAACTTGACAGCAGAAAAAATTGTCCTTTCACACGAGGTACATTTTGTAAAATTTTACAACCATGATACAATTTAGCAAGGGACAATTGTTCTCATGTGAAAGGGGCTTAAATGGGAATGGGAGGTGTGCAATAACAAGGATACAGACAGATAGGCAAATAATGAGGGGCACAAGCGTTTAGGATTAGCAATGGTTTTATAAAGTGCAGCACCAACTAAATCATATTTGTAGGCTCAAGGTTTTACCATTCATTTGTTACAATGGATATACATGTACATTGAAGCTTCTACAGTCATATAACTTTCAATTGGTACATTCCAGGCATGCCAGGGAAGTACATATACCATACAATGTAGGTCACCCGTAAGCAAAAGGGAAACTAAATGCAGTTGTCTATGGTTGATTGGAGATGTGTTTATATACAGGGTCTGTACTGAAGCGTAACATGCAGTGAGCAATGGATCTGGATTAAAGAGAAGTAATACTCAAAACTATCTCAGAATTTAAACTGTAATTTTAAAGGGACACATTGCCTTGGATTGGGCAAGTTGGTCTATAAACAACATTTGAAACTGTTTGTTATAAAATGCATATGGGCAATTCCACGGTCAGTCGCATTACACTTTTCAGTGTCATTTCTCGATCTTGGTGCTAGAAGTTCTATAGGAGATATTCTTTCTACTAAGTTTATAGACTGATTTGTACTCGAGACCCAAGGCTTTGAAGTGATGATATTAGAAATGTTGTGGGCTTTGTGCTCTGGATGTTATAACGTTGTAAAAAGCGGTCAGTCACATTACACAAAAAGGACATGGTAAAAAAAACACTTGTCACAATTCAAAAATTTCCTCTATCAAAAAGCTTGCGAAGGTGTTACTAATGTAACACACAACTCTTATACATGAGTATCCAACAGGATACTTATAAATGGTCAGCAACTTGAACTTTTAGGTATACATGGCAAAACCATTGTCAGTCGCATTACAGTTTTCCAGACAATGTAGCCAAGCCTACATGGAGCCCAAGCTGAGTTCTTATTTGCCAAAATTGGGTTCATTCCTTGTCAACAACTAAAAATAAATTGGTTTCACATGTTAGCTATAACTTCAAAGTGGAAAGAAAATTGTGACAAAAACTTGATTTTTTGGTGTCATGTCCATGTTTGCTTGGAATTGCCCATATGATTAGAAAGATGTTTTTAAAGTAGTATACAATGATTCACACAAATATGCCTTGCATTAGAACGGTTTTCCTTTTACGCCGCAAACTTACACAGCACCGTTAGTGGAGTCAATTTTTTTACTCCATAAAATGGCTGACCATGTTAGTTCGTCAAGTAAAAGGAAAACTGTGCAATTTTGATGCATATTTCTGTGGATCATTGTATTCTACTTTTAAAACATCTTTCCAACCATATATGCATTTTATAACAAATGGTTTCAAATGCTTTTCATGGCCAACTAGCCCGATTCAAGGCCATGGTTCCTTTAATGAGAAGTTCTGAAATCGCTTCAGCCACTGTCGACCATCCATTAAGTTTACACAGATGTCTTGTTCAGTGTCTGCGTTTCCTTTCCACTATTTCGAAAACTCCAAACAAATACCCAGAAACAAATTTATTTTATTTTTGTGTTTTCTTAACATTCGGATAAAACAAGTCTTGTGAATAAATTATAGGTGTGCATTTGTATATAATAGAATGCCATATATTGATCAAACATTTTTAAAACAGCTGTGTTAATATACAAGAGATAAAATGTGCTTTATTTTCAATATGGTTAATATATTTACATAACAATGTTGATTGATTTGTTAACAGCATGGCATTAGCTGGAGAGCTTCAATATAGTATATGTATGATGAACCTGAGTGAAAGGAGTTTATCTGATGATAGATTGAATCACTTAATGAATGTAGCTCCTCAACAGAGTATTATCTTACTAGAAGATATAGATGCAGCTTTTATCAGCAGAGAAGATAGCAATGATGGTAAGTACTCAACAAAGTAATAATATAATAATAATAATATAATAATAATATCCAAGTCTTATATAGCGCATGTATCTACCAAACAAGGTAGTCTTGGCGCTGAGTATATATACAAACTTTCAGAAAGATAGGTTATTGCAGTGATGAATTCTGAGACCCAGTTTTGTAGCATCTTATATAAAGGGTTTACAAGGTGCCGTGGCGCATTTATCAGCCACAGCCAGGAAAACCGGGCTAACCCCTTGTCTTTTCGATAAGTTTACTGGGTTCTTTTACATGCCTTACACAACACATGGGACCGACGGCTTTACGTCCCATCCGAAGGACGAAGCAATGGTTAAGTGTCTGGGCACAGGTGTCATGGCTAAGGATTCAGTTTGAATTCAGTGCTCTTAACCGCTCGTCCACAACACTTCCATAAGTATTGTCTTAAAGGCACTGGACACTATTGGTAGTTACTCAAAATAATTGTTAGCATATAAACTAACTTGGTAACGAGCAATGCAGAGCTGTTGATAGTATTTAACATTGTGAGAAACAGCTCCCTCTGAGATAATGTAGTTTTTGAGAAAGAAATAATTTCTCACTAAAGTATTTGAATTGAGTTTGAGACCTTAGCAGAGGTCTCGAAATCAAGCATCTAAAAGAACACGGTGCGACAAAGGCAGTTTTTCTTCCATTATTCTCTCACAACTTCGATGACCGATTGAGCTCAAATTTTCACAGGTTTTTTATCTTTTGCATATGTTGAGATACACCAAGTGAGAAGACTGGCCTTTGACAGTTACCAATGGTGTCCAGTGTCTTTATTACTAGAAGATATAGATGCAGTTCTCTTGTGTCTTCAGAGGAAGAAGTTTAGAGGGTGTCTCTATGGTGTTAGAAATATTGAGAGGTTTGGGGGTTCAATCAATGGAATCCACAGGAAATAGGACAAATAAATGTCGAGTCCAGACTAAAACCAAAAATAAACCCTCTGAACTCGCTCAGTGGAAATCTGATAAAACATGTAAAAATGGTGTTGAATGGGCTGTCATCTGAAGACCCTCTGATTGGCAAATACACACAGATTTCACTAACAATCTTACCCTTTGTATTTGATTATTGCAGCTAAATATCAAGGTATGGGTCGTGTAACATTGAGTGGTTTATTAAACACTCTGGATGGAGTAGCGTCAACAGAAGCTAGAATAGTCTTCATGACAACTAACTATATCGACAGGTAAGAATTCATTGCCCTATTTATTCATCAAATCAGACACAAAGAAAAATATTTGTATTTTTGAGTGTGTACTGTAATACAGATGTTCTAAGTTTATGTTTTGCTTCAGTCAATATTAAATCACTTTGCTAAAATTTTGAAAAAGCCAGAAATCTGGCAAAAGCCGGAGAAATCATTTCCCTGTAGAAAGGATCTGTAGGGCCTACAACCAAAGTTTGATTTGATCTAATAGTGACATAGCCTTTGAGAAAGACTCTGCCAGGTAAGCTTACTGCTAGGGTCAAAACGTTAAGCCAATAACTTAATTTGTTTGCATTATTTGGGTTGGTAAACAGTTTACAACAGCCAATTATATTTTCTCATAACTTGTCAAGATGTGTCATAAAAGGGTCAAGTTGAGAAAACCATACTTTCAGTTGAAACTCACAACATTAGGCCATGCTTATGCTTTTATTATTTGGCTATGTATGATGTATGAAAAGCTGGACAATTTCTGCATTAGAAAACAATATTTAATAGTGCTGGTTGGTGATGGCTGCATGATTGTACATTCGATTATACATACAGTTGTAGATTTATATTAATGACTACTCTCCTTCTGGTTTACAGATTAGACCCAGCTTTGATTAGACCTGGTCGTGTGGACTACAAAGCACTTATAGGATATGCTTCGAAGCACCAGCTTGAGCAAATGTTCATTCGCTTCTATCCAGAGTTGGATGTATGTAAAGCAAAGGAGTTTGCTGATAAAGCAACAGCGTTCAATAGACCAATCAGCATGGCGGCGGTGCAAGGTTTCTTCATGCTACATAAAGCCGATGGGAATGCAGTGATAAAGAATGTAGAGAACATATGGAGCTGATACTTGATTTTGAAAGTATGAAAACAATGGTGGAAGGAAACAAGCACAACTCATCTCGACTGGACAGGGATATACAGCACAGTGGATTGGCAGTTCCTTATTCACTTAACTCACCGATATCATCTTTACAAGAATTGCGCCATTTTGGGAGTCAATGCCTTTATGTGTTGTAGTGTAGTCTGCATTTTAGGCTACACAGCTTTATTAAGTTGACGAGTTGTGACTCCCACAACGGGGAGCATGACAGAAGTATTGTGTGTGATGTTGCTTCAAGGGGTCGATCAATAACAGTGAAAAACCTGATCGTGTAGGAATGCTGAACGCTTGAATAAAGCCAGATTCATACAGGGCAATTTTCCAATCAGTTCGCACAGTTTTAGAAAATGTGATGCGAGAAAAATTTGCTTCTGTTTCTCAATTTGAGTGCAGTTTGAAACCTACAATCATTTCTTAACAAAGAACCGAGTAAATGGATCAACCATAATGTCCAAATGTCAAACATGAGATCATGTAAGGTGTAGTCTCGCATAAAGTTGCAATGTTAATTTGACATGTCAGCAAGCATTCTTCGCTCGGTCCCCCGGTCTCATACAAGACCACTGCCATAAGCCATTTTCAGATATGGTGTACTCATTACTACATGTATAACACTGTATAAGGTTTGTGTAGATCTGTCTGTATACACCCAAACCACACAGTGCAGTCCTATAGTGGCCACCATATCTCAAAAGGCTAATGACCGATGAGCGTGTACATTTTTTTATTGAAAGTGAAATTCCGTCCCAACTTTAGAATTGTCCCAACTTGAGTGTTACAGTTTGGAAGCCCAACTATAGACCAATGGCACAGGACGTCACTTTCTCAAAAAGGAGGCAGATCATTGGACAATAGCTGTTCTCTGTACATAAAATTGTGCGCGTGATCTCAGCGTACATGTACCTGTAGTGTTTCGGGTTATGCAAGGGGGCTATGGATTTCGTACACAATACAATGCGCATAATTTTGGGTGCAAACTCTCTTTTGTATACGATTTTGTCACCCAAAATGACGCCCAGGATAGGCGCGTGTGAGTCAATGTGCATGTTGCAAGGGGTCTATAGCTGGGAGTCGGAGTCAGCAAGCATTGTTCACTCGGGCCCCACCGGTCTCGTCCAAGACCACTGGAATGGCTTGATGAGCTTGTAATTTTTTTTAATGAGAGTGAAGTTGTTCCGTCCCACTTTAGACTTGTCCCAACTGAGTTTGAGTGTTTCAGTTGGGACACTCCAACTATAGCTGGGACAGCCCAACTATAGATGGGACAGCCCAACTATAGATGGGACAGCCCAACTATAGATGGGACAGCCCAACTATAGCTGGGACAGTCAACAAGCAAGGAACCTGTGGTAATATAGAACCAGCCAGTACTATTACTAGTTCTTACAATGTATTGGATCATAACTACACTAGATCGCTGGTGGTTTTAATGTGTACATGAAGGAGAAACACTTGCCATGAGATGGGGGGGGGGGGGTTGATATAAACAAAAATAGGTCTGAATTCAGATAAAAGTCTGAAACTTACACATGTAACATTCATATTTAGAAATATTGTGTACATGTATGTGTCTCTTCGTAACCAAAATCAATTATTTTGGTTATCTACATGATTTACTGCCCACTGTCGAGCAATTGTCCCAGGTCCAAGCTATAGTTAGGCCATCCTAACTGTAACAATAAATTTAGGACAGGTCCAAACTACAGTTGGGACGATTCTTAAGTTGGGCCGAAACAACGCGATGCTTGAATGCAATGATTGTACTGCTGATTGGCACACTGTACACAATCACAATATGTATACACCGTGATATACATGTAGCCCGTCAGCCCCCATTGCACTGCCACTGACGTCTTACCAGGGCATAGAGTTATATATAAGAACTAGAGGGCGCACTGGCCTATATACACGCCCCGTATGCGCGCAGGCAGCCATTTTCTAAGTTGAACAAACAGCATTGCGTCAGCGTTCAATAAACACAAACTCAAACATATTCTTCATATTCAATGCGCGTGCAGAATGGCGCGCGTGTCTCCTTGCGGTTCCTTTGCGTTTGTGCAAGAAGCATCACCAGTGCGCCCTCTAGTTCTTATATATAACTCTATGTACCAGGGCTATCGACCTTTATCATGCTGCCTCCATCTTGGTCATGTTCCTCGTATCGGACAACAATGAATGCTAATAATTCAAAAATAGGAACCAGACTATTTTGTTCTTCCAGCCTCAGTTTGGTAACATTGATATTAATGTGAGAAATTCAAGATGGCTTCACTGTGATAAAGGTCTTTATATGATTAACAATGGATTGCCGATCCTGCTAGATAATGTAAACAATCTTTTAGTAAACAATCAAGGTGAAAGAAGAGCCTAGCCCAGGTTGGACTCATTCATTGCATTATGTACATGTATATTGTGCCAGTGAAGTGCAACAGAGACTGGTGTCCTACCAATACTACGATCCAGCCCTAGTTTTAGTACAAGTCAAAGAATGACAATAATTATTTGCAAAAAATTACACAAATAGAGCTCCATTTTTATGGAAAAATCCCCATGGACACCGACACCTTATTCCGGATGTTGCAGATTCAAATACCAATCAAGTGAATTTGTCTTTGTTCTGAATTAAAGTACAAGTAATAAGATTAGTTGGTATGGTTGGCGTGTGCGTAAAGGGGTCGCCTCTCACCAAGGTGACCTCGGTTCGATTCCCGGCCAGAGCCATATGTGAGTTGAGTTGTGCGTTTGTTCTCTGCTGTGCCACAAGGGTTTTCCAGACCATCCGGTTTTCCTCCCTCGGAAAAAATCAAACACTTTTGATCTATGGCTTTGCTCCGTGGTCATAATGGGTTGCTGTGGCTGGCAGCCTACTTCTTGAACACGTTGTAGCTGCGTCCTTCGCTATTCAGCTCTTAGCTGCGAGAAAGGATGATTAGCCCCCCAAAATTATTAATTATTAATATTATTATTCTAATATTTAAAATTATTAGAACTGCTGTCTTCCATCCGGTTAAACGCAAACCATCTGACATGATCGTTTATAGTCAACTGTGAATAAACGAGACTGGTTATAAAATACACTGTTTGCAAGATTTATGATCTTTCTCAAACTCTCTTTATTACAAGGTATGACTTCCATGTCTAATTTTATATCAAACAAAAATGATGTTTTATTAGATGTTAAATTTGCAATAAAAATAATGTTGTTATGAGAAGGAAAGACAAAGTGGGTTGATTGAAGTGTATGCTGTTCTTGTTTCAAATCAAGAATTCTCTGCTTTGTTTGAAATTATGCCACTCATGAGCTTCAATTTAAAAGGGAATAAGATCCCTTTTTACCTTTATGTAATAAAACTACATACAATGTTTGATAGTTATAATAAAAAGATGTACATCAGAAAAGAAAGCATACAGGCCTGGCATCGCATGAAAGCCAACCACTAAAGAAAGCATACAGGCCTGGCATCGCATGAAAGCCAACCACTAAAGAAAGCATACAGGCCTGGCATCGCATGAAAGCCAACCACTATAAAAAAGGATCCTATAGCACATGTACAATTTACCGTACATGTATGTACATGTCTCAGTAAGAAAAACAGAATATTGATATCGTGCCAGTGTCCTCATTAGGAGCTCATCTATCTTATCAAAGTGTTTCAAGGCAATGGTAGAATTTATAGCCAGAAGTACTGACTCATGAAAACTGTAAAAGTGTATACGTACATGACTTCTTGAACAGGTAGATAAATTGTTTATTTATTATTTCAAAATATACAAAGACATACCACAATCTGAAGATTGAATTGCGTCAAAATTTGACATTCTATAAAAAAGCAATTTTGATAAATTACACTTGATTGGTTACACTTGGCAATTTTTTTTTATTAAGGGTGATCAAAGGGACAAGACGGGACAAGAATGGAAGTAAACAGCCATGAAGCATTAGCAATTATGAAGAGACAATGCACATCACACAACAGTAAGGCTTCATGTCCGGACTGAATGGCAAAATGGTAGGCCTACTAAATGGTTTTGCTCGGGCTTAGTTTTCAAGTAATTTTACATGAATTTGATTTCAAGACCTTCCATTCCTCTCTCGCAGCTTCGACAACCAATTGAGTTCAAATTTTCACAGGTTTGTTCTTCATGCATTATGTTGAGATACACCAAGTGAGAAGATTGGTCTTTAACAATAATTACCAATAGTGTACAGTGGTTTTAGAGCCATTATACACTTCGGAACAGAAAAAAAAAAAAATTCACAGATTTACAAATAACTTACAGGGTAAAAGACTTCCATGAAATATTAGTCAATGAAATGCTTTACTTTTTGAGAAAACATTCATACAATTATCAATTCTCGACAACGAGAATTACGGATTATAGTAAACACATAACGTGCGGAAACAAAGGTGGGTTTTCCAGTTATTTTCTCCCGACTCCGACGACCGATTGAGCCTAAATTTTCACAGGTTTGTTATTTTATATATAAGTTGTGATACACGAAGTGTGGGCCTTTGGACAACACTGTTTACCGAAAGTGTCCAATGGCTTTAAAGGTAAACAAAATCAAACAAGTTTACAATTGTACAAACTAAATCTTTGAAGGGTGTGTGACATACTACCTATGAATCAGTTAAAACAATTACCAAGTGCTTTCCCATTTGTTTGTTTTTTGTTTATTTTTTTTAAACAACTTCATTTCATATAATGCCCTCTGGTAATATGCCCACAAAACGACCCTGCTTATGATGCGAAAAGAAATGGTGGAACCAAGAAATGTATTGCCAAAACCTTTTAATTTCACTGCTACCAATACCATACATACACATACATGTACTGTGCTGAACATTGTAGCAGCACAACCATTTCTTAACATTTCCTCGTTCCAGTAGTGACATCATGTAATTCATCATGAGCAGCCAGGCTTCAAGGCAAACACAGAGAGCATTAAATGGGATCCGAACATGTTACATTGTATTTTCTAAATTACAAACTTGACATATAACATGAGACAAGGTAGTAGGCCTACAGCAAACATCACGAAGTGTGCCCAGTACAATATCCAACAAATCAACATTTATTTACATATATGTTGTTAATTTAAAGGTTGCATGATAATTCAATTGGCCCATGAAATAACAAAAAACTTGAAAAAATGACATTGAGAAAATTCATATGGGCTGGCCTTCACGTACATGTACATAAATGGCTACAGACTTAGATATGAACAGTAGACTTTTACAGTCTTTTTATTTACATTTGTGTATGTTTTACTGAGAGCAAACAAATTAGAAATCAAATTAAAGTAGGATGAATATCATATGCATGATTATACCATAGCCTAATGATCAGTCAATGGTGTCTGGGATATGAACCCTAATCCAGTGTACTCAGATTTCATACCAGTGTGGCCGTTTCAGTCTTCCGCCGTGTTCAGTTTTCCGGGACACAGTACGGTACTAAGAATTGACTACTTTCGCTTGCTGTGCGAAGGCGTCGCATGACGTAATGTTACCGTATTTGGTCATTCGGAAAACTGAACACGGCGGAAAGTTGAAACCGCCACACCGGTAATTATAAAGTTACTGGTGTCCAACCTGATCCATCAATCTCATACAGACATCACTGCATTTCAAAATAACTAAAAGTAGGATCCATTTTCCAGTAACTCGTGATTAATGGTTCATTCCCAAGGCTTTATCCTAGCTCCATGATCCTACTAATCCTCAACACACTCAAGACAATCAGAGTTAACACTCTCACTACATGAACTTACTAATTAACATACTCATTCTATTATTTCAGGTTTTTTTTTGAGAATTCACTCATGTTTCAAATACTTTAATTTAGAACTGTGGTGTTGTCTTTTTAAAGTAACAAGTAATTCTAAAAACATTGTTGTATCTCCCTCCTTGATCCATTAATCAATTCTCAATAAATTTTGGGCTATACAACATTTTTATTATTTCTAATTTTATAAAAATGCAACTGATTTTTTCCAAATGTAATGTATCCATGTATTTTAGGGCCTTGTCACATGACATGGGCCTTCTATGTCTTATTCATTATTGACCAAAAAATTGATATTTTTAGTCCCAAGACTTTTTAGTGAGGTACATGTACCTCTATAACCAAAACAAAATGAAGTATTAAAAACATTTTAACTTAAATTTAAGGACTAAATTTAAGGACTAAATGTATAAAAAACTAGAAAATCTGGAAAACACAGTTGATCTACGATGCGATCATGCGCACAACATCAGCTCTATACATATTCAATGAGAATACTGCCTTCAAAGTCTGCAGACCAGTCTTGTATTGATAGCTTCTTTCTGGTTCAGCAACACATGCATATGAAGGCATCAGTTCTGGTATATCTTCAGTACTGATGTGAGGAAAAAAGGTTTTCACCAACTTATAGTTCTGCTTTATTCCTAGACGACAGAATGTAGCATCCAGGGATGCTGGTGCAAATACATAGACTTGTTTCTGGTAGTATTGAGGAGTTGGTGTGCGTTTAGTACAGAGAAGTTTCTCCACTGTGGTGCTTAGAGTAAGGCTACTGCTACCCATCAGGTCATGATAGGTCACTATATTGGGTAGCTTCAGTAAGTTAGTTTCAGGGTGTTGATCATCAATGAACACTGTAGACATGGATTGGTTGATGAGTGCAAGATGGCGTGGTGGCATGTATGTGTGGTAAAACACAAAGTGATAATGTATTGGAAGATTCTGTACTGGTTGTGAAGTAAGTGAGTGTGTATGAGCAATGCTAGGGACAATACCCCCTTGATGGATAAAGCCAAATATTATGCATCCCAATAGATTCCAGATGATCCAAGGAATATTAGGGAGCGATGTGGACATCATGACAAACTCTGCATAGAGTAAAACAAGAGGTACCAATACAGGAATGATAAACCTGGGTTCTTGGTGTGGTACCATAGACAAAAGGAATACTGGTGTGACAAAGCATAGTGCAAAGAATGCTCGACTGCTTGACCCTGTAAAACCAGTTGATTGTGTCTGCCTTGTGCCACTCACTAAAGACAAAAGCTCAGATACAAAGCAGATGACCAAAGGAAGATAGAGTATGGGTAGATTGGCAATGATGTGAGTGATTCTTGGATGTAAACCATGCTGTGCTATATTGCTTGAATCCAAGTGATATAACAAGGAATTCAGTGGAGTCACTGTGATATTGTTGGAGAGAAAGTCATAGTTTAAGTTGGAATACAGGATGTGTGGCTTGGTAAGAATAGTTGCGTCTAAACTGCCAAAGTATACAGAGTCCATTACCAGATTACTTATCAACATTGTCAAACAGCCCGGCAAAAGTGCAATAACATTTCTTGCAACTTCACGTACAGCTTTAACTCCAAATTCTGTTGATGACCCTGTCAGCCAAAATATCAATGGAATAAGAAAGTAACAAGGGAAAGTAATTCGATTGAATGTTCCTTCAACTACAAAGACTCCAATCCAAAATCCATGATTTGGTCTTGTTGCCACTTTGTTGACAGATGGTTTTGTCTGGTGTTTCTTTTTGGACTCTGGTTGTGTTTCTGGTGGTTTAAACTGATCTAATCTGGAATCAACCACCAGAAGCAATAACAAGGCAAACACCATTGTTTCATATGAGTTTGAAAATGTGCGTGTATGGTATGTCAAAGATACATAAGAACTTGCCAAGACTGTGAGACAGATGTCTGCTTGAATCCCTAGTAACTGACATATCATATAGACTGGGTAGTCAATACATAGCAGGGACACTAAAGCCATGATGACACGAGGGAATACCAGTAAAGTATAGGAGCTAACTAACACAATGCCTACACTGTCTAGATACTGCAAGATCTTGTATCCTAATCCGGTGGTAATGTGTGGAAAGAAGATACTCCGCACTGGCCGGGACGAATTAAACTCCCATGTACGTAGAACATCAAAACCAAAGATGTCTCCTGCAAACAGAACAACAGACCCAAAATAGTATCACTCAATCATCTTACATTTATAACATCTGACTTGCTGTTTGTGTTTCATGGGCACATTACTCGGGTGGGACTCCAACCCCTGACCTTTGCAATTCTAGGTCAGTGTCACTGCTCTAAAAGGTTGTGGGTTAGAATTCCCACAAGGGTAACATGTCCGTGCTAACAAACATTTATCGGTGTATATGATTAAAACAAAATTAATGTTCTTTATCGCCGATGCAAATTTACATCTATCTAACTTCATAGTGCCCTCAATTTTACTCAAAAGGTTCTGAAAAAAATCTTAACGCAGGCAGGCATAGAAACTTTTTCAGAATACTGTTAAAAGGTGGTCAACAGTGTGTCTCTACACACAACTCTCAGTGTAGAAATTATATTTATAAATGAAAATTCTGATAAATCTCCTAACTTCTTCTTCCCATGAAATATGTAAATTGCACATAGCACGTGCGCACTAACATTTTGGTTGTCCAAAATAAGGCAACATTGAGCTGTTTTGTACACGGTTAATGGCTGCGTGACGCAGACGCGCACGTGTCTGCTTAGTGCACAACTCGTGAATGTAATTAGCTTATATCATGGGAAGGGCAATTTGAAGTGAGGGCCACACTTGTCACCAGGGGGCGTGTTGCCACCTACTTGTACATGTACTCCTAGGACTGAACCAGGTTTCCCCCATCACAGTACAGTCTAAATCATGTAGGCATGGGTATCATCAACAAGCAGAGATGCCATTTTTACGCATTTACCAGGATTTCCAGTTGAAAAACAAACAAAAAACTCTTGCTTTTTCAGGCCGTCCATTTTATTAAAAGACCAACTTCTGTTGAGTCAAAGCTTGTAGAACGCATTCAAAGGATTTGCTCAACGAATTGGGACAAACTTTGGCAAAACCAGCAGTTTGTGCTTGTGCTACATGAATTAGATGACGCTCTCCTGACTTTCTTGTCAAGTTCCCGATCGGAAGTTTCACGAGGAAAACTACCAAGTACCAAGTACCTTCTCAACTTTTTAAGAAGCAATTATGGTTAAGTGCCTTGCTCAAGGGCACAAGTGTCATGACCAAGTGTCTATGCTGCTGACAACACCAGAGCTTGGGTCCGATGAACTACACGTAAAGCACTCGGCCGGGAAACACCACATAAGTTTGTTTACAATATACAAGACTATTAAACATAGGTACATACCTGCTAACGGCTCTGTGTTCTGAAAGAATTCATCGGGGTGAATATAGCCTGTCATTGGCCACAGACATAACACTATCCTGATGCAAACCAATGCTATCCATACTTTATATCCCATGGCTGAAAATACACACAAATCAAAACAATTAACAATTAATAGGCCTATACATGTCAATCTTCAAAGTTTGTAAACCTAGTCATATTCAAAGAAATTGACACTTTTATCATACACACTTTATTGCCAAGTGTGCACTTATTTCTTTTAATTTTTCCAATCATAGTGTATAAAAATTTGCTTTGAATATTATATTCAGATCCTCTTTTCATAAATACAACACTAATCAGCAATGAAGGGATTGCAATCCCATCGTAATGGCAATTAGGCCTGGGCAAATAATTCAAATATCTGGTTAATGGCAAATAGTTTTTCCTAACCGTAACCGGAATATCATTTTTGACCTAACCGTATATCCGCAAGGGGCACGGATACCTTTTAATAAGGCCAGTAGAATGAAAGTTTTAGATTTGCGTCCGGGCATTTTTGAAATGACGTGAGGCTTTTTTTTATTTTTCATTATTCATTATTTTGCACACGAAGATGCGCAATCTTCAAACGCAAAACTGGTGCTCGATACACAAATTTGCCTATTCTGCATAGCGCAAATTAGAAATTGCGCAGAATATTGTTGCGCAAATTTGAGGATTGCGCTCGACAGATGAACGTCAGCAGCTGCTCGTTTTACTGACTGCAAATAAAACGATCGCGATCGCAATCACGATCGTGGCGGAATGTCTGCCCTGTAAAATACTACTACTTAAATGCGTAAATATAACCTTTTACCCCTGTTCGATGATTTAAAACTTGAAAATTTGTGATGCAGAGTCTTTTTTGTGAAAATAATGAAACTTTGTGAAAATAATGAAATTTTTGGGCGATAGCTTTCAGAGCATGCGGGCGGTGGACGCAAATCTATCATTTTCATTCTCATGGCCTAAACCGGATAGTCCTCTACTTTAAAATAAATAATAAAACGGATTCCTGTTATCCGCGATCGTTGGGACGATGACCAATAGGAATGTTTTGTCTGAATCCTTATAAGGCTTATCCTTATAAGGCTTATGAAAGTTCTATTAAGACAGCATAAAATAAGTTTTTGTCTAGGCTCACCTCCGTAACGAGTTAAAACAATGACATTTCCGACGCAACATAAATATTTAAATTATAAATATTGTTGTGTACTGTAAATCACTACTGTCACTAGTTCATTATTAATTATGAAAACAATACCAATCAAATGAGTCAAAGAAACATCATCCAACCTCTAGGTCAATAGGAGCATGATAGGAGTAGCTCTCTAGGCTAGGTTGGACTTCTATGTTGCATGCAACGTCAGTCAGTGCAGTGGGATTTTTCATGGACTTGTCACTTGACCATGTTGACTGACGACGGGCCAGGCCAGGGCCGATGATATAGACGTCGCTCCAATGTCGTGCATGCATTGCCATTAGTATTAGGCATTAGCAACAGATTATGAGAAAATTAAACGTTAACAAAGTAAAGTTTAGTTAAACCTACGGATAACTTTCCGTATGGCGCCACCACTTTTTCACTCATTTTTACAAAAAGGGATATATCAATCAGGTAAATTAGATACTATATTATTTTATTTCGAATGAAAAAGTGGTGGCGCCATACGGAAACTTTTCCAAACCTACTGTTGAATTTTGTTACTGTCACTGCCAGCCGCTGTTAAGACGATAAAAAACTACTTTTGTGTCTTAATTTCAGCAGCAGCGGTCCAGTGTTAGTGTCTGTCAGGTGTGATGCAGATGAACAACAACTACAACATGACTTGCGCCCTCAAGTGTTGTAGTCAATCGCGCGCAACGGATAACGAACTAACTAATTTTATCGGTATGGACATTTTGTCATTAATGTTCTATTGTGATAACAATTAATTGTTGAGCGTGCACAACTTAGTTGTGAAACGTCGCGACGCGTCGCCTCCCCTCCTCACCTTCTGTCTTGCGTTCTCCAACTAAATGAATTGGTGTTTGTTTCTGGAATTGAGCTTCAATATTGGGGATTGGTATACTTGGCATGATATGTAGGGTATTTCGTATTATATAACACCCAAGCAGATCCTTGCCATTTGATTGGAGGATTGTCCGTCACGTGATAGCAAATAAAAGTACCATTGCACGCTGAGTCACTCACCGTGCTTTTTCGTTCCATCCGAAAAGTACCATAGCACGCTGCCAGCGTGCAATGGTACTTTTCGGATGGAACGAAAAAGCTGAGTAAAAACATCACTGCGTGCGCGTTGTCTTCGGTAACGCAGCAAGGCATATTAGTAAAATTACTAGCATTCGTCTTCTACAATTAAAAATTGGAGGCCTACGCTTTGTTTGTTTTGAAAGTTGTATCTTTCAATCAAAATGACAAAGATCTACTTGGATGTTATATAAAACAAATAATGAATGTTTTTCATTCGTGCAATGGTGCGAATATGTTCATTCGTTGAAAGCTGGAATGTTCCATTCAACTCGGCTCCGCCTCGTTGAATAGAACATTCCATCTTTCAACTCATGAACATATTTGCACCATTGCACTCATAAACATTCATTATGTGTATAATATCTTAGTGTCGATCGAGCGGTCCAACGCATTATCCGTAATGTGGATTATGTTTCGCCTCTTTTACGCATAGTTTTAATTCAATCGGCTTTTGTCATTGTGTCAATTTATCCACTGCACGGAGTATTTCCCAGCTAAGATGACTGTAAGGGTAATAATGCTTAGTCGACTAAAAATATAGCACGTACACTGCTCCAATGACACACTTATTTTATTGTGTTGAGCACATTAATTTGGTATAATTCAGTTACACTTGGCAAAAGGTACATCCTGAGTCCCGCCCAAACTGCTTTCATTATAGTTACGAACTTTGTGAAACATTTGCCTTGTTATTTTGAGGGTCTGTACGTCCAGTTTGGTTATTTTTTATGGAGATGGGCCAATCGGACAATGTATAACACGCTGAATTTGGAATCAGCAATGGTATTTGGTTCCCTTAGCAACAAATCCATAGTCACCGATAGCCACGAATTTGAGTGGTCTAAGTCTGGTCTCCCCCCTCAACAATTATCACCGCTGCTAATAGCAGAAGAGAAATGCGACTAAAAAGGCTTGTATGAAAGTGGTACCCTCTTTTAAAACAAACTCATAATCACAGCCACTAATAGCCACGGAGTTTATCCGACTGAAAAGGAAGCTTCGAAGAAGATACAGCAGATAAAAAAAAACGCGCCAGTCAATTTCTGCAAAATTGTATTGAAAATGTCAAGTCGTGAACTTTGCTGAATTCCACTCAAAATGTTTTCGATGAATAAGGAAATCGAGTCATATGATTATAAATAGGTTTCAATTGTGTAAAAAAAACAATCATTTTGTATGCCCTTGTTCAGAGCTTTTCTGCAAAATTGGCGAAAAGCCCCGTTACGTAATCACTCTAAAAACGTCATAAGTAGATATGCTCATCAGAGAAACAGAGCGCCCGCTAGCGTTCGTTCATTACAGTGTGTGACCACGCAACACCAATGGTCTAGGAACCTAGACTACGGCATGGGCTACTCGCCGGAGGAGTGACGTGAGTGAGGGTGTTCACGGAGAAGTGGTAACTCAGTTCCCGAGTGGAGATGTTGTCGGGACCATTCCAAGCGATCAGCACCCCTAGTGGTGCTAACGGTTCCGTGACGATTGCCTCTGTAGGTGTAGCTAGTAGCGGATGTGGAGGCGGAAATCGGTCCGTGTGGTCACCCGACTTCCCCCTGTCTGGATGTGGCTGGCATGGCCTGGCTGGCGTTGGGTTGGATCATGGTTGGATGGAGCTGAGTTTGAGGATGCTTCGAGCGGTCAAAAAACCTCCCCCGCTCCATGTGCTCCTTCCCATCATCTCTGACGGTTCGGTGGATATTTGGAATTATCTCTTGCATTGAAGTTCTAGCTAATTTGTGATTAGGCAGTAGGAGGGTGCTCTGAGTGGTCATGCCCCGCCCCCCCTGCTCCGTTGGCTCCTCGTTTATCTCTGGATCAATGGCCACCAATTAACCTGCTCACAAAGGATACCCCCCCCCCCCCTCCCCCACCAGTGGGCCGCAGGTGCAGGAGGTAAATCTGGGCGGTAGAAAATCTAATTGCACCTGTATAGGGGCAGGGGTTTCTCTTTATGTAGTAGTAGTATTGGACATGCTATGCGCTGGTGTGTCTCCTCAAGTTATGTTTATGTACCTCTTCTCCACTGACTGCAGCTAGTCTTCAATGAAGTGGATGCGACCTGCCCAGAAACTAGGGGTCCCGGGTGCCGTACGGTATTTGTGTCCTCCTCGTCTGATGTTGTCGACTCCCCAGATTGTTGTTTAAAAAGTGCCCCCTCTACGGTGTGGCAATCTCGATTAACAAACCCTTTTATAGCAAAACCAAGACGCGTTCCTATTTGAAATGAAGTTACATCACCATTGGCCATAAAAACCTGTGGTTTTGATAGTGTAAACATTTTGAGATATTATTTTCACTTCGAAGTAGCAAAAAGGTACCAGTTTTTATGTCTGAAATTAATATGAGACGGCCTGGTTAAAATGCGTAACAATTTCTGGTTTGATGATGCATTCCTAC